>NW_004524736.1:4453253-4483853 GCF_000260255.1 Octodon degus | reverse complement strand
GGGGGGGTCGAACCCTCTGCTTTCCCAAGCAGGTGCTTAGTCCACTGAGCTATCTTGCAGGCCTTTATAAGTTTGTTTTATCACTAGGATATATTTTGAAGTTTTTATTCAATGTATAAATTTCTTCTATTTTTAGAATTGAAAAAGGTATAATAGAATATTGTACTAGATGGAGATGTTCCTAAGTTAAAATATCAAGTTTTAGAACAGTGCTAATTAGCTTTAAGTTGAAAGGATTAAATTCTATCAATATATTTATTTATTTGAAAGATGGAAACTCTATATTCCTAAATTTTAGTAATTATATCTGATTGTGGAAATAGGGGGTACTTTCTAGTTTTTTCTTTGTCTTTATCTCTATTTTCCAAATTTTCTACTCTGAGCACGTATTACTTGCCATGAGAAAAAAATTAACTTTATAATTATTTTTAGGCAATGATGTGTAACAGTAAGGAGAGAATAGAAAGGCTTTTTGAATATTCCAAACCCTCTGTTCTAGCTATTTTGGAATATTAATGATAGTTGAAATGATAAATGTGGCAATGACAGATATGCTAATCACCCTGGCTTGGTCATTATGCAACATATACACACATTGAAGCATCACACTGTACCCCATAAACATGGTCAATTAGTATGTGCCAATCACAAAGGAAACTAAAAAGAAAAGAGCAATGTGGAGGAAAGCTGGGTCCTCAGGAACCTGTCATGAACCTAACCTAGGGATGGCTTGGTGGGGACAAGTGAGGCGAGCTGGAGGCCTTGGCTGGGATTTCTACCTAGTGCCTGGGGCAAGAGTTATTAGCACAGAGAGAGACCACAGGGAGAGGTTAATTTAGGGGCAAAAGGAAATGTTCATTTGGCATTTATTTATTTATGACAGAGTCTTATTGTGTAGTTCACTATGTTCACTGTGAACTCACTATGTAGCCCAAGCTGGCCTTGAACTCGTGATCCTCCTGCCTTGGCTTCCTGCGTGCTAGGAATACAGGCACAGGCCACCACATCTGGATCAACTGGCATTTAGATGAATCGAATTGGGGCAGAGAAAGTCCAGCCTAGACCCAGACCCAGAAGGAGCCAGGGCCCCAGTTCACAGCATGTGAATGAAAGTTATTGGGTCTGAGACCCTGAGCCTAGGGAGCCCTGTGAGGAAGCAAGGGTCAGAGAGCAGGTGCATGTGCAGGCTGGCGCCTGGGCAGGATCAGGACAGTGCAACAGACACCAGGTCGGGCAAGCAGGAGGAGGAAGAGAAAAGAGGTGGGGAGAAAAGAGAGGGGAAGGGAAGGGAAAAGGAGGAAAAGAGGAGGGGAGAGGAGCAGGAGCAAGGACAAGAAGAAGAATGAGAAAGAGGAGGTAAAGAGGTGAGTGGAGAGAGAGGAGGGAAAGAGAGGAAAAGCCAAATGGAAAGGAAGAGGGGAAGAAGAGGAAGAGTTGGGGAGGAGGAGGAGGAACAAGAAGAAGAGGGGGAGGAGGGTACCAGGAAGCAGAGCGGTTCTGAGGAAGGCCCTGAGCAGCAGGACCTCAGGAAAGCAGCCCTAGGTTCCTGAATGGGACAGGAAGGCAGGGAAGTGTCAGGGTTCAGAGGAGCTGTAGTTTGTACGTTGTGGGGAGGGAGTATGGCTGGGGAAAACGATTCAAGATGGAAGAAAAAGCAAGCATATGGAGCCACTCTCCAATCCATGCATTAAGTGGCCGGAAGTGCAGAGTGGGGCTCAGGTGCCCCCATCCCAGTATCCCTCACATTGGAGTACACTTTCTGGTGTCCCAGCAGCACTGACTTTTGTAATTGTTAAGAATGTGGCAGAGCATGAAATCAGTTACATAAGTGATCTAGCCAAACCAGGATGCAGTCTATTTGTTTTGTGACAGGGCAAAAATGGAAACTTTTGCCTCAAGGTGGAAATATAAAACAAAGACCCGCCGCGATAGCTGCTCACAGTGAGCCTTGCCTCGCGGTGCTTGTCCTCATCCACCCTTTGCCATTGCCTTGCTGACCTGTGTGACCTGCATACCACCCTGGCCTCTCTGCAGCCCCATCCATCAAAATCAAGCCTGACCCTCAGCCCTACCACCTATCCCCCACCAGCCTCCATAATGCCTGAGAAAAGTCATGATATGCTCTTGCAAACCGATGCAGCTCAAAATTATGGTCTTTAACCTAAATGGTCCTCAGCACTCTGTGACAATCCTTACTTGTCCCCAACTTTTCTCAGCAACTGTTTTTACCTTTCATGACTTGCCTCGAGTTCTTACACACCGACCTGCAGACAGACTGGCTTCCTTGATCCAGTGACCTTCCCCAGTCTCCTTCTGCCACTAAGCGATCTATCTATGTCACCAGCCCCATCCAGACTCACAGCTTGGACAGTCCTTATTCCTTCTCAGAGCCACCCTGCTACGATGTGCTGGTCCCACCACCTCTTCTGCGCTGGGCCTTTGTGGTCTCTTTCATCTCAAATTCTTGCTCTCCTGTCTTTCTTTCTGGAGCCTGGAAAGATTCCAGAAGTGTGTACTTCCCCCCACCCCACCTCTTGGGAACTTTAACTCTCTCTTGCCTCCTCTTTTAGAAAAACTTTTTGAAAGAATAATTTGTCCTCTCATATGCCACCATTAATGGGAATGAAATAAGATATTACAAATAAAATCTAGCAGAAGAGTAATAAGCATAACATAAATGATAAAGTGGAGTTTATTCCAGAAATGCTGCCACCATCAGGAAATCTATTAATACAGTTTATCTCATGCATAGAGTAAAAGAGAAAAATGGTGTGATCTTTTGAGAGATACCCAAAGGCACTGGCTACAATTTAATATATGTATTTTCTACAACCCTCTTAGTAAGTTAGAAATAGAGGGATAATTCTAGAGCAGGATAAAGAACAAATCTAAGCCAATGTTACTCTTAACAGCAAAACATTACCATGTCCCTGCACAGACGTGTCCTTGATTAGAGAAGCCATGAAATACAGCACTGTTTGTGAGTTCTAGTCAATCAATCGTTACCAGACAAGAAGAAACAATATAATTGTTGGAGAGAGAAGGTAAAAACCACAACAGACTCCAGTAAGACTCAACAGTGTAAAAACGTCAATCTTCCCCAAATTCATCTATATACTTCCTATAATGCTAATCAAAATCTCAAATGAATTTTGAATCTGACTTGATTAAATGAACCTAATGCTAAACCTGGATGAAGAAGTTTGAGGAAATTCATAAAATTTAGCGGAAAAAAGTCTGAGTCAGAGAAGGGCATGCTTGCCATATCAAATATGAAAAATATATTTTAAGCCCATAGTAATTGCTGCAGCAGGTTCCTGGTGTCAGAGTAAACAGACAGATCAAAGGAGCAGAACAGAAAATCCAATCGGCATTTCAGGTCGGTGAGGGAAAGAATCTGCTAGTCAGGAAATGCTGCTGGGATAACATGAGGACTGTTTTCTTCTTATTTGATTTGATTTACTGAAACAAACAATTTCCATATGTCAAAGACACCAAATAATGCAAACGTTTACAGAAAAACGCTATTTACAGGAAAAAATATTGATGCTTGGGGTTTGCTGCAATAACCAGGGTAAAGTTGGGAGGGTACAGATGGAATAAAAATGGTATGTTAATGATGGTTGAAGGTGGGTGGCGGACAGGTAGGTGTTTATTATACTCTTTTGCCTTCCTTTATACATGCTGGAAATTTTCCATAGTAGAGAGTTTAAATGACGCCTGCATTAAAGATCCCAAGTAGGGACATATGCAACATAACAGATGGGTATGCAAAATTGATTAAAAAATTAAACATAAACTGATCTAAAAATTAGTAGTACAATTGTCTTAGGTATCGTGTGTATCTATATAAATATATTTTCCTTATTTCTTTATTTTTAGTCAGTTTAATTGTTCTTTTGCTGCACAACTTCATGAGAACAATATAGATATAGTTTTATAGTTACATATACACTCCATGTTTTCTTTTAGTATTTTTATGATTTCACTTTTAACTTTTAAATATTATCTCCATTACTTTAGTAGGACCCACTTTTTCTGTCTTTCCCTCTCTGATATGAGATGCCATTTTATTATATACTAAATTCCTATATTAAATCAGGCCTATTTCTGAGTCCTTTATTCTATCCTATTGCTCTGAGTGAATATTTCCAGTAATTCTTTATTTTAATTATGTTTTTACATAGGGCAGAACTGACCTCTTCTTTAAGAGAATGTCCTGGGTATCTGTGTAGGTTTATTTTCCCGTATGACCTTGAGAGTAGGCTACTCTGATTCCAAGAAAAAGTTATCTAGGAAATTAAGTGCAAAACATAAGTTAAGAAGAATTAGCCTTATAATATTTGATGTCAACAGTTTGCAATTCAAGAATGAGGTTTTCCATTTCCATTTTGTAAGTTTTTCTATTGTGTTCCTCAATAATGTGTTCAAACTGGGCCTTGCCTGTTTATTGCTCTTAGAATTGATTTTTCCTTTCCATTGTATTTTTTAACTTCCTGCTGTTTTGTATGGAAATGTTAATCAATTTTTCATGTTAATTTTATACCAGCAATCTTCTAGAATTGTCACTGTTTGCAATTTTTTTTTTTTTCTGTTCTCATGGGTTTTTCAAGTTATGCAATCACATCATTTTATATTAATGATATAATTTTGCTTTGTATTTTCTGGTGCTTCATTTCTTTTTCTTATTTAAATGCTTTAATTAATACTTTTACCTAACTGTTCCTTCTTCTAGTGGGAGTCTTTTCATAGTTTTATCATCCAGGTAGACAATGGATTCGGTTTGAAATAAATAAAACAGAAAAACAATCAAAACACAAGTAGATGTTTCACAGAAGAAATAAAGATGACTCATTTTATGAATATATTAAAACCTGCTCATCTTTATGTACAGCCTCATTAGCCTGCTCTTTTTATGCTAAAATCCTGGCTTTTGTCCTTGGTCCATATTATCCCACTGGGTGCATTTGGCCTGTTTCTTCTATTGTTCACCAAAATACAGTGAATGGGTGTTGGGGCCACGCTATACTGACCTGAGTTTTTAAATAGTTTTATCAAACCAATATGTGCACACAGTTAGCAAAAATTCAGATTGCATCAAAAGGCTGAGAATAAACAAAAATGAAGCCCACCTTCTCCCTCCTCTGTCCTCCTTGGAGACCTTTTTAACTCTTGCAGCTATTTCTCCTAGTAATTATTTTCATTACTTTAAATAACATATTTTTAAAAGTCATTTCTTGATTTATCAAATGTATCCCTCATTCTAACTCCTTTGATACAGACAAGGGTTCAGTTCTGTGATACTTCCCATGCCTCTACTCTCTCATTATATTTACTGTCTTTGGTCAAATAATGTTTACATGATTGTGACTATCTGTGTCATTGCCTAATCAGTTAGGGTACAAAGATCAAATTTTGTGTGTGCAGATTTTGGATTTCCCAGGAATTTCTCATTTTCTTTACTTTAGTGTCGTCATGATTTCCTTTAAGTGATCTTCCATGCTTCCTTCAAAATCTCTGGCCCTTCAGGTGCTTATTGAGTCTCTTTTCTCTGGACATGTCCTGGTCCCTCTGTCCTCAGGAGGATACCTTCCTGCCATACACAGTGGCTAGCAGCCCAGGACTTCTCTCAGCCACTTTGCAGAATGAAGCCATGGTTTCCAGATTTTTGTCTGCTCTTCTTGACTTACTCTTTTCCTTTATTGGAACACATTATTAAAAACTTCCTTAAATAGGGTACTGAGTCCTTATATATTTGAAAAATGTCTTTGTTCTACCCTAATGCACAATAATTTCTCTGGGTATTCTGGGTTAAAAGACTTTCTCTCTGAATTTTGAAGGCCTCTTTCCTCCATATTTTAGGATTGATGGTAGCACAAAAAATCCCCATGTCATATTAATGTTCGTTGGGATTTACTTTTTTTCCCTGAAGTTTGTTGGTTACTCTCTTTGTCCCAATATACTGAAATTTGAGGTTAATATACATTATTGTGGATCAATTTTCATTCTGTGTCCTGGTCGGCTCTTTAAAGACTTCTAAACATCAGCTTTGAGAATTTTTCTATCTGATTTATTTGATCATTCCCTCTTCTCAGGCTTCTCTTTCTGGAGCACCTGTTAGTTCAATATGAGCCTTCCAAACTGACTCACTTTTCATTTATATTATTTCCAGCTGCCTTGTTATTCCGATTTCTGGGAGGTTTCCTCAGTTTCCTCTTCTACTTCTATTGAAACGTTTCTAAATTTTCTACATTCTGAGAGTAGAAACCTGAATGTTATCTTCAATTTTATGGAATATTTTATTTTGGTATCCAGTTTTAAAACATTTACATTTCCAAGGTGTTTTCTTTTCCTTTGAGTTACCCTTTTTTTAAGTATTATCTCCCTGGATATAAATTATAAGTTTTATTGTTTTGCTTTTAATTCTCTTTAAAAATTTACTTCTATTTTCTTTCTTGGTTTCTCTCAGCTCCAACCATACTAGAGACTGCCCTTGAGAATGGATTATCTTTGGCTATACCTATACCTATATCTAAGAATGTAATAGAAAAAGCCTTCCCAGCCATTTTCTTAGTTACCCAGGTGATAGTTCCTGTTCCAGTTCCCCTTGCTTCTGCCTCTTAGAAATGGATGGTCACTGCGATGCATAGCTGCTCACTGTGATGTCCATTGTAAGAACCAGCCCCCAGTAGACAAGCCATTCTGCCTCTGTACTTCCTGCTTACTTATCCCATATATGCCCTAGACCACCAGAGATCAGGGCCTGATCTTTGGGGAGTGATCCCAGCCAGTGCCCATTGACGTAAATAGATCAGCCTCCAAATCCTGGGTGCTGTTTTGGTATTTCTGCTTACTTTAGCAGGAATAAGATTCATCATTTGGGAGGTGTGTGTGCGAGGGGGGTGGTGCTGAGTTTCTCTCACTAGCTAAGTTGGGGTTGGGTCCTCAGTGGGAGCTGTCACATGTGCTGTCCCTCAGTTGTCCTGAAAAGAAATTTGAATCTCCTTGGGAACGGGAAGAGCCTTGCCTGCCTGCAGACATTCTGCTCGGTGTAGGAGCTGTTACATAAGTAGACTTTTCAAACAGTCCTTTGTTCTCTTACCAACTCTTATTTCTGCTTCTGCCATACTTGGCCCTTTGGGAAATGCTTCTTGGGAATTCTCCAGGGAGAAGAAAAACCCTTATCTCTCCATGCCCTTCTCCGTGAACTTTAAAGTAATGGTGCGCATTATTTTACTCTTCTACATTACTATCCCGTATCTTCACCTATTCTTTTTTTAAAATTAATTTTATTGAGAAACAAATAGCAATGAGACAGTTTCAAAACTGATTAGCAGGACAGTTTCAATAATTAATACATTGCATATTGTTGTCTTCTTAGTGGTTATTCATAGTACAAGATGCAGACATAATATCCTGTCCAAACACTATTAGTACAAATCTTTCTTCTCATTGAATTAAGAGAAAATAGCTGTATATCTGGCCTAACTATTTTGTATATACAGATACAAAATGGTCCTTCATTTGTATCCCCTTTTTTGTTTAGTTTTGTCAGAGATGGATAGTCCATTACCATTTAAATATTTAGGTGCATGAATTCAGCAAAATAATCCAATATAGTCCAGTAGTCCATAATAGTAGTGGGTTATTCACAGGACTGGCAATGTCAGAAGTTGTTGACTTGAGCCTTTTACAGCTCAGTATATTAATACGGGTTTACTTTTTATACCTCATTTTTATACTTTTCTGCTGGATGGTTAAGACCAAGATATATAGCAAGACCTATATAACAAGAAATTTAACTTTTGTATCTGCCAAGGTCAGTCAAGTCCCCTCAGGATTTACCCTGAAACCCTGTACCACAGTTTGTAGATCCTTTGTCAGTGTCAGCCATGTGGACGGGTCATGGCCATTGCTTGACCAGTTTGCTCTCTGTGAAAGCCTGAGAGAATATTTTCTCTCCATGTGACTCTCCTTATCTTCATCTATTGTTAGAGTTCTAGGATTTGATGGAAATTTCTCATCTGTTGATGGACTCTCTTTATCATGAACAAGTTAATAGTGGTTTTTTGGTTGTGTTTTGTTTTTGGAGGCCCCCTTCCTGCTGGGCAGGATGGCACATGCCTGTACTTCCAGCTACTTGGAAGACTGAGCCGGAGAGGATCACATAAGCTCAGGAGTCTGAGCTCAGGGTTGGGAATGTAGCTCAGTAGGAGAGTGCTCACCTGGCGTGTGAGGCCCTAGGTTCAATCCCCACTACCAAAAAAGAACAAAAAATGAGTTTGAGATCAGCTTGAGCAACATAGAAAGATCCTATTCCCCAAATAAAAACAAGTAAAGTACAGAAATCCCTTTCCTGTAAGTCTAGAGAGTTCTTGGAAGAGGAGCAAGACAGGAATATGTGTTCAATCTGCCATTTTATGGGATGGCTTCACTGCTGGCTGAGGTCCCAGGGACAGCAGCTGCTTCTAAATCATCTTTGTGTTCCCAAGGCTGAGCACAGTGAATGACACAGGTCAGTGAACAGTCTATAAAACATCCATCAAGTAGAATTGAACTTTCTGGACCTCTTTGGATCCCTTGTGCTTATTATGGTTTCTGGGCTGGCCAAGATAACAAGAGGACACAAAAATCATGCCACATACATTATGGACATTGTGTCTGGAGAGGAGATGGTAGAGGGAGGAATTGGAGGTACATGGGGCTTGCGGCATCTACCACTGTCAGGAAGATCCCATGTAGAAGAACTGTCACTCTTGATGTGGCCTCAGAGGACATGGCCAGGACTGATCACAGGTGGAAGGAACTCATAGCAGAGTAAGTTCCTTACATGCCATCCCCTTTGAGCAGCCAGCTTTGTAGCTAGTGTAATGGAACAGTCTACCTGGAGGGGGCTGACCTCCCTGCCCTGGAGATGAACAGCCAGCAACAACTCACTGTTTCAGAGGGTGGACTAGGCCCTTTTCTAAGGTGATCAGAATTAAAATACCCTCTTTTATACCAACTATTTGGTAGCCTTCCTTTTTTATTTTGAAATAAAAGACTAAGACATACTTTTAGAATTAATGTATTTTAAATCAATATAATTCTCTGAGATGTAAAATTTGAATGGAATAGTTTATAACATAAGAACATATATTTCAACACACAATGCAAATGCGTGGTGACATTTATCATGGTGCACCAGAGCGCAGGGTCATCATGGTCCTCCTGGTGCACGTGTGGTCAGACACAGGCCCGCTACTTCCATGACCCAATTATGATGGGAGCTTTGCCCTCTAAGATGTGATTTTCCAAAATGATATACAACTCTTAGAAAAATTCTAAAGAACAATCTCTCTTCAACTCAGCTACAGAAATAGTCCTAGACAATTCAACTGTGTTTATGTGTCAATATAACTCATCGATCATTCTGAGTAGGTTTTTACTGCTTGGCAGGGCATTTGAAAGCTGAAAGAGATAAGAGGCCAATCTTGGCTATGGAGGCTGAGTGGTACAATAAAGGCTCTGGCTTCCACTCACTAAATGTCAGTAGCAATTCTGTAATCATTGTGACAACCAAAAGTATTGCCACACATTTTCAAATGCCCCCAGGTTTCACCACTAGACTAAGTGACCATAAAGTCCCTTCCAAATATAGGATCATCAGATTCCTTCCAGAGCTGTAGAGCCAATGGAGGAGACAGGTGAGAGTGACAGGCCCCCGTCTCCACAACCATCTGGGCTGGTGGAGAGAGTAGCACCTGTGAGCATCCCTCCCTCCAAACAGACCCACCCCTGCCAGCAGCCTAACCTCGGCACTGCCTATGACAAAGGCTTGCTGAGTGGGTGTGACAATGTGATGCTGTAGCACAGAGGCTCAGGAGGCAAGGAGAACAAAGGTGGCCAGTTACTTCAGGAAGAGGGACCAGCCAAGTGACAGGCAGAAAGGAAGGGCTTTGAGGTGCCAGGGGGAACACCATGGAGGCCATCATCTTGGGAGCCAAGTTTCCCTGTCTTTCATCTCTGGAAGATCAAGTGTAGGACAGTCACATCCTCCAGTGAGGACCACTTTAGCACCTCTGTCCCCTCCAAGAGGAGCCCTCTCTCTACCCAGAATGGCTTCCTCCAAGCACCTCTAAGATGTGGGGCTATAGATACCTTCTGATGCTTCCCTTTTGACTCAGAAATGGGCTCATCTCCTATTCTAACAAGGTTCCCTTGGTCTTCCTGGGACCCAAGTCTTCCAAATGACTGCCCCCTTTCCAGCTGTCCTTTCTCCCCAGTGTTGGAGATCTACTGACTACCCTTCCATCCTCTTCCTCCTCCCCTCAACCTCTGCAACCGCTCTACCGCATCACAGCATCTACTGAATTACTAGTGGGCTAGTTATCAAATCCTGTTTCCAGCCTTGATCTCCAACTTAAAGTCTCTACAACATTCGATTCCATGAACCCTGCTTTTTCTCCTGAGTGATTTTGTTTCTGGGTGATCTTTATTTTTGTTTCTTTCCCTATTCTGACTTAATCTTTCTTGTCTTTGTTGCCTCTTCTCTCTCCTCTCCCTCAAGTCTTTAAGCACTGAAATTCTGTGAGCTGCCTGCTCTCATCCCCCACTCTTTTTTGTACAGGAATTGAACTCAGGACTTTGTGCTTGCCAGGAAGGTATCATGCTGCTGAGCTATAGCCCTGACCCCTCCCTTCTTTCTTAAGTTCTCTCTCCTACATCTATGGCACCATGGATGTGGTAGATTCCCACATCTACATCCAGCCTCAACTTCTCTCCTTGGCTCCAGTCCCAAATAGGACAGCTGCTGGCTCAGCTTGTCCCAACTCCTCTGCCTTCTCTATCATTATCTCACCAAATTATCTCTGTGGCTTGGAGATGAAGTCCACTTTCCTTGCTCCTATCCCCTATGCAGTCTGCTTCTAAACCTACTGCGTCCTGTACCGGAACCATCTTCTGAGCCTGGCCCTTTTCTCCATCTCCTCTACTGCCTGCTCCTCAATGGGCTTGGGGACTCTGAGGGTCCCAGCTGGTGTGCAGGGTCACCAGGCTCTCTCTGTTCCAGTCCTTCCATGTATTTTCCTAGGGTTCTCCATCACAAAGACCAATACGACTCATGCTATTCTTCCCCTTCCTCTCTGAAGCTCCTTCAGCGTTCACAGCTAAAGGGCACAGCATGCCCCTCACTTGCCTGTCCTGTGAATCTGTCCTGTACCATCTGGAGCCTCTGTAGGCCCTAGACATACCAGGACAATTCCTTTACACCCCAGGACAGAGAAAGGCACACCCCTTGTCTTCTCTCAAACTGTACCCTCAAGCTTTCACCAGCATGGGCACTGCCCATGCATTATCCTTACCCCTTAACCTTGTTCCTCTTTGAATAAGCAGTGCCCAGCATGGTGCCAGGACATAGCAGGTGCCCAGCAATGATCAGTAAAGTGATAGAATACATGAATCAACAGAGGGACTTATTTTCTTAATATGCCCTCATAATCAAATCATTCCCTAGGACAAGGTTTAATAATTTATATAAATACAAATTATCAGAATACCATGTTAAAGCATAGATTCTACATCAGTACTTTCAGGATGGGGCCTGAGAGTCTGCATTTCTAACAAGTACAGCTGTGTGACTTTTTTTTTATACTAGAGTTTGAACCTAAGGCCTCACACATTGCTGGGCAACCCTGAGCTATATCCTCGGCACTATCTATCTGTCTATCTATCTACTATTTATCTATCATCTATCCATTTACTTTGATACAGTATCTTACTAAGTTGCAAGGCCAGTCTTGAACTTGTAATCCTCCTGCCCCAGCCTCTTGAGTAGCTAAAGTGACATCCGTCCCCATGCCTGGCTTTCCTAGGTGATCTTCAGGCTGCTGGTCTGCTGGTCACACTCTCAGGAGAAGGCCCTATGTCACATCAGTGGCTTTCAAACTTTATGCGGTGCTAGAGTCACTGGGATACCCAGGCCTGCAGTGCCGCCCCCCCCCCCCAGCAGGATGAGACGTGGGCGTGGGGGCACACACCTGGAATCCCAGCACTTGGGAGGCTGTAAACAGGAGAATCACTACCAGTCCCATCTCCATGGTGACACCCTGTAGACCCTGTACTAAATACATGAAAAAAAAGAATCACCTGGAGAACTTTTAAATTCCCGAGTTTTTATACTAATTAACTCAGAATATCTAAAGACGAGAGGTGAAGGTCAGAGTTTTAGAGCCCCTGGCTGACTCCAATGCTCAGTGCTGTGGAAGCTCCCAGTCTACGCCCTCCCTCCCTTCCTGGGCTTTGCTCCTCAGTGATAGATGCTCATTAGGATCGCCTGGGGAGCTCTTGCTACCTATTGATGCCAGGCCCCGCCCACGTCAATTAAATCAGAATCTCTGGGGTTGGACTGGAGTAGTTTTCAAAGCTCCCCAGATGATTCTAATATGCAGCCAGAGTAGGATCCATTGTTTTCAGGCTCTGTCTCCAAGGAATGGTCCTGGTCCCTGATATGAGGGCCCAGGGTCTGAAACAAAGAGTAGGTATGCAGTCAAGTTGAGACCCCCTTCTCCAGTTACGTGCTACACAACCTCCAAGAAGTTCAGTTAAGCTCATCTCCAATGTAAGATTCAGAATACGTGCTCCACCTGGCCCCAGTTTCAGTGGTGGCTTCTGAAAGTCAAGACTCCAGTAGAATTTGGAAGCGTGTCCACATCATTGCCTGTCGCCACCTTTCTAACATGTGGTGATCACTTGAGTCCCTATGGATCAGGTCGGCTTCCCGCAGAGAAGTGTCTCTCCTGCATAAACTCCCAGCTGTAAGCCCAGCTAGAGAGCAGATGGCCTGTAGCAGCCCCATTACCAGAGGAGAGTCACGAGGACCTGCATTTGCAGCAGGAGGAGAGGTAGAATCAAACACAACCCATCAAAGCAGCCTGGCCTGCAGCCTGGACGCTGCATGGTGGGCTGGTTGGCCCCACTCAGGGCCAGGGCACTGCTGCTGGCCACAGCACACAAGCTTGCAGATTTTACCAGATTTCTTTCTTATGAGCTATCTCTGTAGGGGCTGAGGGAAAAGCACAAAACAAACACAAAAATCTTAGGTTCAAATCTGGCCTATTGCCCCTGGCTACATGAGCCTGGAAGTCAGTTTCTCCTGGAGCTGTCATTATTATTTCTTCTTTTATTGGTATCATGTACCAAGCTGGCACACTCCTGTCCCTGGAGGCAGCAGGAACCCTGGGCTCCAAGGAAAGGAGCTGCAGACAGAGGAGGCGGATCCCAGTATGGGCAGATTCTGGGCCCTAGGTATAGACAAATTTGAGGCATTTATATTATAATATTGCTTGTATTTATCTGCAATTAAAAGTTAACTAATCATTTTTTACTAAATCCTGCAACCCTACAGGAGATGAAAGAATACATGATAAGCAGAGTGAATATATGAAGAGATAGGCCTGGAGGGAGAGAGCTTGCCTAGGTAAAGGTTTCGGAGCTCTGGAGACTAGATGGCAAACCAAGACACTTTTCTGTCCCCAGAGCGTCTTCAGGAAGTTGACCTTGGCAGGCAAGTTCCAGTCCCTTGCCTGAGGCAGGTGAGGCCTGGCTGGGGACAGGTCTTGGTGTCCACTCCCACCATGCCTCTATTTATTCACCCCAAAGGACAGAGACAGTGTGGTTCCCCGCAGCTCTACAGGAGCCAAAGTATACTTTGCCTGTGCACATAGGGACTTTCGTTCCACAGATTAAGCCCTTGGGGATTCACAGCGCTACAAACGTGAAAGAGCCTTCAAGCCCATCCAACCCACTGTGGGTACATCAAAGATGAGTCTGCCCAAAGGCACACATGAGGGAGGTCCTGGGTTGAATGGAACCTAGCTCTCCCTACCAACCTTGTCATCTCAACCCTCTAGAGCCTACCCTGAACCGCAGAATAGAAATGCCAGTGATTTAGTAGGCTAATCCATTCCTCAGCCCCTCACTCTGGAGTCCAGAGGTGTCAAAGTTTCTCTTGTTACAGTCCGGCTAGAGGCAAGGCTGCAGGGGATTCTGTGCTGCAAATGGCAAAAGGCTTTCCAGGGGTGCCTGGAGATAGCAATGTGCTTGGCCGGGCTGTGCTTCTATGCCCACTTAGAGAAACTGCTGCAGATGGCACAGAGAGGGTGGTGTGCAGTGCAGTCAGGAGGCCTGAGCATACAGCTTTATCTGGATGACCCTGGCTCATAGCCAGCCTCAGTTTCTCCATCTGGGAGATGCAGCTACCTCACATAAGTAATAAAAGATTAATGAGATTTGGTGCCAGGGAGATGGCTCAGTAGAATAAGTGCTTGCCTGGCAAGCGCAAGGGCCTGAGTTCAATCTTTGGTTCCACCAAAAAAAATAAAAAAATTTAAAAAAAGGTTAATGAGATTAGGCACCAAAACAGAAGCACTGTTAAAAAGCCTAAATCTTCAACTGTTCCTCAATGTCTTTGAGTCCCAAAGACCTAACCATGTTCTTTCTCACCATGTGGAAAACAATACTCAACAACCACTAGTTCCTTTAGTAGCCTGGAAGCTGTACCTCAACTAGTCTTCAACCTAAAGGGTTTCACCTCCCCATCAACCCATAAAATTACAAACAAAGTAATTGCAGCTTCCTACAGGAACCAGGAGTACCTCATCCTCAGGTCACCATAAAGCCTGCACCTCACAATTCCTATTGATTTACTCAGGCCCTAGTGAAACTCCCAAGAGAGGTCCTCCTGTGTCCCTGTGTGACATTTGTTGTCCTCCAACCCCAGGATAAGCCTATGAGACTAATCAGTTGCTTCCAACCACATCTGTCCATTGCCAGGTGTGGTCCGCTTGTCTGACTCATCTAAGTTAGGGTTGGGAGTCCTTCCTTCTCCAAGAAAGGTACATAGGGGGTGGCCAGAATAGTCAACTCAGTAAGAGTAAGAGTGGAGCTTGGAGGTTAACAAACTGTCCAAATCCTGAACCTCCAGGGTTGAGGGATCCTCTTCTTATTCCCAAATGGTAGGGTCCATTCACAGGGAGAGGTGGAGACCCTGATAACAAGCAAGAGAATCTGCTACCTTCTTGCAACCACGGCCCTTGCTTCATCCCATGATTCACCACATCTGGCCAGACTTTGCCATGTGAAGAGTGGCAAATGCATCAACTGTTTCTGCACTGGGAAGTGAGGTGACTTATCCAAGGTCACATGTGAGAGGTGGGCCAGGACACCCTCATGGGCCTGCTCCAGGGTCAGTGCCAATCCTGTGCCTGTGTCTGCCATGGGACACAGCTCCCGCATGAGAGACAGCTCTAAGTCTCTCCAACTTCACCTTCAGTAAAGTGGCCACAGGACAGACCTGTACTAAGTGCCTCCTGAGGGCTGCATGAGATGCAGGTCTCCTGGGAAACTGCATTGGGGAGAGAGCACAGTGACCTTGTTCCAACTCACTTGGACCTCAGCTCAGTCCCTTCTGGGCTCAGGAGTGCAGCTGATGGACAGAGAGGTGATCACAAGACCCTGCAGCTTCGAATACCCCAAGCTTCATAGGCTGAACAGTAAGCTTTAGATTACTGCTGATTTGCTGCAGACAGCCCTCATCTTTTATCCAAGGGCATGAGAGTTGCCAGCTTGAGCCCTAAATTGTGGGTTAAGGCAGGGTGACTTTGGCCATCCTGAAGCTGTTCCCCACACATTCTTCACTCTCTGACAAAAGTGAGAGGTGAGTCCTCTGATTTCTGAATGCTGGGGCCTGGACTGTCATCTACAGGAAGAGGCTGAGACCCCAGCAGGAAGAACAGTTGGCTCAGAGGCAGAAAAGTTGTTGTTAGACCTACACCACCCTTTCTCAGACCCAAGGCACCCAAGCCTGTCAGGGGCCCCATGCATCCTAGTGAAGAAGTGGGCCAGCTCTACCCACTAGATCTGATTTCAGATGCTAATGCCCACTGTTCACACAACTCTCAAGCTGCGAGTGCCAGCCCTGCTTCACCAAATGCCCATCATGAAGGACAGGTGCATCATAAGGACTTACTCAAGCAGTCATCAGGGGTCTGATGAGGAAATCAGGGCCTCTATGCTGGGGATGGCGCTGTGTCAGTCCACTCCCTGCTGATCATCTGATCCTGGGACTCACAGGGACAGATGCTCCTGGTCCACGAAGCCTGTAATTAGGCAAGGATGACAGCAGAAGCCTGGCTGTCTCCTACACTCAGCAAAGCTCTGTGCTCTGGCTTCCAGCAGGGTGGGGCCCCTTACCATACCTTAGCCTGCTCTCTCTGACTTGTGCATTGAGAGGACAAGTGAAGCCCATATCAATAGGGCAAATCTCCCTGTGCCTGCTTGACCTTGGCCCCTCTTCTGCTGAGGCCATGGCCAGATGTTACCCAGTTGAGTGCAGAGGAAAACCAGGGAGTCAGGGAAGCTTGGAAAGTAGCCAGGCATGGGGCTAGGCAGGTGGCCACTGCTCAGCACTCCCAGAGGACTGGATTTGGGCTGAAAGACTCTGGGAGATCACTGTCCTTTAGGGGAAGGCACATCTCACAGTTTGTACATTCTGCCCATACTGTCACCCCTTGAACCAGATCACACAGCACTCTTTTCATCATAAAAAATATTTTCTGTGGGACAACAGCCATTTCCCAGCTCCCCTGAGACCCGCGGAAACTGAGGGTTTC
This sequence comes from Octodon degus, assembly GCF_000260255.1. Lineage (NCBI taxonomy): Eukaryota > Metazoa > Chordata > Mammalia > Rodentia > Octodontidae > Octodon > Octodon degus. Next base: position 4,467,204 of record NW_004524736.1, on the reverse strand, counting down.
ATGGGAGCTGGGTTTAAGCTTCCGCCCTGTGAGACCGAAATACTGTTGGGAAATGCTAAGGCAGTTGCCTCTCTTTCCCTTGTCCCCATTCTGAGGGATTTCTCTCTCCTCTCTCTGGTAACTCAGCAGCAGGCAGAACAATGGCCATTTCAGAGAAAAGGTTATTTCCTGCTGAGAGTGTGTACAAGGCCAGGTCCAGACCTAGAGCTGCTGTGTCCTCCTCCCCAAACTTCTCTAATGGCCTGGTCGTAGTAGGGCAAAGAAAACAGTAGAATCTGCTTCTGGGTCAGATCTAACAAGGTTGGCCTAATCTCTACTACCTAAAGGAGAGTATCCATGGGGAAGTGGTTGAGTGGTGCCCAGACAGGGAGGGGGGAGGAGCCATGGTTGGTCTCCAGCTTGCCAAATGTCTCTGAAACAGGATGGGACAGGGTGAGAAGAGGTGACTTCTTCTTGGTTTTTTCCACCTATCTGATTTAGCTAAGGAGTCACTTAGGCCCTTTCTGTTCTATCCGACAGATCTTGGATGATAGTATGAACCCTCCTGACTAAGAAGAAGAGAAGTGTCTGGGACAGTATCCTACCAACTTGTTGGAATTTTACAAACTCAAGAAACTGAGGAGTGGAGGAAGTCACAGACTGAGTTGCTGCAACCCAGATTCTACCTGTGTTGGGTTGTGGGGGTAGAGGCTGTCTCAGAGGTCCTGGGTGGCCACAACCCAATGAGTATGGTCTGTGTGTAAAGATGAGGATGTGGGGCTGGGGATATAGCTCAGTGGCACAGAGACTGCCTGGCAAGCATGAGGTTCTGAGTTCAATTCCTGGTACAAAAAAAGAAAATAAAAGATGTAGATGTGTCACCACAAAAGTCACTTCTACCACCCTCTTGGGTCAGGCACATTTCCAGTTAAACCTATTCAGACATCATCCCACCCAGAGCCCACAGAAGCATAACATGACCCTCTCTGATTGCTGCTGCAGGTGAAGAGGTATTTGGGATTCATCCCACAACCCTCTGCCCAGTGAGGTTTGGACATAAGAAAAGAGAAAAAGGAGGATCCATGAGACTGTCTAAAAGGACATCTTAGGGTATACCAGTTTTATGTGTAGAATATAGAAAATCTTGGACTCCTCCATGCTTTCTAAAGTCTGACATGCCTTTGGGGTGCGGGGTGGGGGGGAGGGGAACCTAGCTTGTTCCCACCTAATTTAATGAATTGAGGGAAAGGGAACTTGTGGCACGGGTCTATTCAGAGTCATTTGTCCCTTGTGAGGTTGTGATGTACAGAGGCCTTCCAAACAACCTCTGAGATTCTGTAGGTTGGCTTTGCCCCTAGGTGCTTCTGGACTCTGTGTGTGTGTGTGTGTGTGTGTGTGTGTGTTGGGGACAGGAAGAAAGGTCTCGGATCAGGTTCTGGAGCTAGTTAGAAGCTAGAAAGGCAGGACCAGGTAAGGGTGGGGTGCTCACTCCCAGGCCAGGCACTCTGCAAAGGCCAGAAGAGGCCTCACCCACGGGCTGGAGCTGTCCGTGATATGGTGCTGAAAATGGAAAGCGCCAGCCTAGAGGGCAGAGAGCAGCCTGCTGAGCTCGCGCTTTGCCCAGGTGAGATGGACGATGAAATGGATCTCCCACACCCCTCTTTCTATATTCTACTCCCCCTCTGAGGAAGGAAGGGCACAGGAGAGTTGGGGCAAGAAGGCGGGTTGGGCTCTGAGAAGTGTACAGCCGCCAAGGCTGTGGCCAATAATATGGGAAAGCAGGCCATTGCACCCCGAGGAGTAGAATGTTTTCTGGGCCAGCTGTAGGGGACTTGAGTGGGTCCCTCATTGACCTATACTGTGGTGCGACTGATGCGTGGCCAGGAGGGGTACATAAGTGTTCCCATGCATAGGGCTCAAACACTTGCACATTAGACGTCGTGGGTGCACACACTCTGTGGACACAGGGGGCACGCTCTTAGAATCAGCACACACCAAGCACACCCAAGCGGTACCATACATGCGTCCTACACACAGGCACCTGCTCACACCAGGCAGCTGAAGCTCGGCCCCTGCTTCGAATCCTTCAGGCTTGTCTGGCCTGGACGTTCCTCCTGCTTTGCTTGCAGGCCTCGGATTGTGACCCCAAGGGAGGCACAGCCAGTAGGAAGCCCCAATTCTAGTTTGAGACCAGGGAAGATTGTGAAGTAGAGCAGCCAGAGAGCTCCTACGCCAGAAAGGGGAGGTGGAGGAGGGGATAGGTCTCAGACACCCTGCCCCTTTCCCCAAACTCCCAGTAACGGTGCCAGGATCGGAGAGGAGAGTGAATAGGAGTGTGTGTGTGTGTGTGTGTGTGTGTGTGTGTGTGTGTGTGTGTGTCACTCCCTCCCCATACTGGGGACACCCGGAGGAATATGCGTACCTGTGCGTGGGAGGACCCGCGTGGAGCCCCCTCAGCGAGTCCGGAGTTGCTGGCTCCTCTGTTTTCCCCGGGATAAAGGTGAGGTGGGAGTGGGAGTTACCTTGCTTGCCCTCCACACCGCTTCCCGGACGTCCAGAGACAACGGAGAAACTCCGTCCTGGGCCGCAGGAAGTTGCTTGCGTTCGGACGCGGGGAGGGGGCGCGCCCGGGTCCTAGGCTTGGCTGGGCTCCTCGCGCCTCCGCGCCCGCCGCCCTCGCCACCTCGCCGGCGCCCTCCCGCCCGCAGACTGCGCCGAGCCTGAAAGCTGGGAGCCCGCCCGCCCTCCTGGAGAGGCTGCCGCTGACCTGCATTGACGTCATTGCGTCATTAGGTTTCCCCTGGAAACACTGGCTCGCCCGAAATAGTAACACATTAATTCAGGCCGGGGTAGCAGGGAGAGACTGTTTGTAACCCTGCAGCTCACTTGGCGCGCAGGCGAGCGCGCAGCAGCCCCCACCCCTCCTGAGGGCAGCGCTGGCCGCGCTGGCCTACTATTTTGAGAACAAAGGAAGGCAAAATTTAGAACCCCGGAGAAAGGGTGCGGGGGACACCTAGACCCCTTTGCCTTGCACGCGCTTACACCCTCAGCCACACACGCGTACGCACACGACATCTGGCTCTATCTACCTCGGGCGTTCCCGCGTGCACTCTTGGGAACCTGCTGGGGTGAGTGCTCCGGGTTCTCGGCGCGCGGGGCAGGTCCGAAGCAGAGTTTCCTGCCCTCCAAGGGTTGAAGGACTAGATCACTCCCGCCGGCAGCGATCCACTCTCTCGGAGAGTCCGGCACTCTCCCTCCCTCCACATCTGTCCCACCCCCTCCTCCTCCCCCAGGGGGGCTGGGCAGGAGGAGATCCTCACCCCGCAGGCACACCCTTCCTTTCTCCCCTAGCTGCTCCCGGGCCTGACCCGGGAAACCCTTTGGGGGAAACCCTGCAGGGATCTAGCCCACAGCTGGAGGTTCTTCCCCCCACCGGGGGCTGGGGTGGGTCAGACCATACTGCAGAGCCTCCCGTCTCAGCAGGTAGGAGGACATAGGTATAGGGTAGAAAAAGACTGCAGGACGGACAGTAGAGTGACCGATTACTACGAGCAACCCCTGAGCTCCGCTGCTATCCGCCGCGCCCTTCCTGCGAGCCAGCCTAACGCGAGCCTCCAGCGTCAGTGCTATTCCCAGCTGTCGGTCCTTCTTTGGCTGCGCCCTTGACTCAGTTTCTCTCGGAGGTTGGAGAGAGCGCTCATTTGATCAAAATAGCAAGCGACCGGTTTAGTGCTGTAGAGGAGGCGGGGAAGCGACACGCGGAGCCCAAGAACTCTGAAGGCCAGGAAGCAGAAAGACGCACCTGCCTGCCTGGCTCTGCGCACCTGAGTAGGTAGAGGAGCCAAGGGGGCAGGAAAACCGAAAGGATCCTCCTCCTTTTCCCCCGTGGCCGCTATGGAGCGCCTGGCAAGGGCACAGAGAGGTCTCTGCCCTTTTATATCAGCCTTATCTCACTTCTATTCTGTCTGGTGGAGGAGGGTGAGCCTGGGATGCAGGGAGCTTCTCCCCAGCCCTGCCCTTCCCTAGGCAGCCGAGAGGAGAGACGACTCTTGGCCTCCCCTTGATCCTTTTCTTATTCACCACAGAGATAATAAAAACCCACCAGAAACACAATGTCCCCTCAAGTAGGAGCAAGACTTGGGGAGTGTGGGCCTCACCTTACCTCCATAGAGCTCTGTGAGCCTCCCTCTGCCAGTGAATTTCTCTCCCCAAGCCACATTGGGCTTGGTTGAAAATTGGGGCCATGAAGCCCCTTGCATGGGCTGTTGGAAGATGACAAGAGATGATGGGAGAACGTGCTGGGGATACCATATGCCTTTTCTTCCCCTGGAAAATGGTTCTTTCAGCCAAGAGTGAACCCACCACATACATATTCCCTAGTGACAGATTTGAGGAAGCTAAATCAAAATGTACTTGGGGAACAGTGTCACTGAGGGCCTTGACCCCAAAAGGTTGCCATATGAATTCTTTCCTTCAATGTTATCCATTAGTCTCTGACCAAAACTCCCCAAAGCAGCTCTCTGGTGCCTTCAGATTGAAGTTCAGTTAAGTGATGGTGACAGGGTGTGGGGGGCTGACCCCGCACCTCTACCAGCTCATTTCCCTGCAGAACATGCACCAAGCCTACATCCAATCTCCTGCTAGTTCCCATGGCTATTATCTCTGGTCCAGCTCTCCCTATGGATAGTGACAGCTCCTCTTGACACAATCCTTGGCACAATAACTAATACTGACTGTCTGTGGAGAAGAAATTGCCAATCCCTCTTTTGGGAACCTCCTGCTCCAGCCCCTTGCTCCATCTATCTCTGTATATTAAAGTCCACATGACTCTTGAGGTAACAGGGCCAGCAATAGGCTGCTCCAGGTAATTGGGCTTGATGTAAAGGGAGGCATGAGATAGGAGAGTTCTGGTATGTGCATACATAGCAGGCATTGCTGTCCAAAGGAGATACCTAGAAGGCCATTTAGGGTCCAGTGTGCTCCTTGGATTGCCTGGGCTGTCTCGCAGCTCTGAGGCAGCAAAAACTAACAACCAGACCAGAGTGTCAATGATCTGACAGGGAACCCAGCAGGCTATCTCCCCAGAGGCTGCTCTAAACCACATCAATGCCTACTTGGCTTGTAAGAACAATCTCAGCCAGAGAAGACTTGGGATCTCCTGCAGAATACTCCCTACCAGAAGCCTTCTTCTGAGCCCCCCAAAGGCAAAATGACCAATCTGGGCAGTGGGGCCAAGAAGAAAGAGCCCTGGGTTGGGAATTAGAACTGTCTTCTAATCCCAGCACTGACATTAAGTCATGGTCTAACTCTAGAGGAGGGATGTACTCTCTACCCCCTAACTGACCCTGCCCTGTATGCTGGTGGAATGTCATAATCAAGCAGAGTTGTCATCATAGCCTTGGAGACCTGGAGATAGCCTCAACATCAGTGGAAGTTGCCCCAAGCCAAAAGCAGTCTATTCCCCCTTGAGCCCATGGATTATAGGTAGGCAGGTGGCACAGATTATAGGTAGGCAGGTAGGCACATCTGTAACCTGGTGGCCATAGATCCTCTCCTCCCAATTAGCCTTTCATCTGAAGCCTTCTTATCTTTTCCTGTCTGGAAGTCTTCTGTATGAAGCAAAAATGTTATAGCCCTCTAAATTCTTCCTATTGATGCAACTGAAGAGCCATTCTCCCAGTCATTCAGCAAACTCATTTGACCCAATACCACTTTTGTCCTAGTTGTTTCCTTTTTAATTCTCATTCCTTAACTACTAGATTTTGTTCCCTACCCAGGTTTTACATTTAACATTTACTGGCCATGGGTCCAATTTTTACTCTAAAGATGCCCATGATCATCTTAGATCTGTGTCTTAGAACATGGAAGCCCCTACCCCCTCTTGTGTGCCATACTGGCCCTTATCCACAATCTGTTCTCCCAAATTCATCTGGGTTCCAAAGCCTAGGAGGAAGTACTGAATCAAAGATACTACTTGGCATGACCCTGAATTCAAATATTGCTTTCTGATAGTGACATCATTGTTCTCATTGCTATTTGGGGCAGAGGCATAGGTAGCTAAGCATCAAATGATTAAATGTGGAAAACTTGCCAAAGATCCAGTGGCATAAAGCCAAGAGCTAGAGTCCAACTAAAGGGGTCGAATAGGCACCACTTTAGCTAGGGAGGACAAATTTTACAACCAACATTTAGGAAACAGTGTTCATGCCAGCTGGAGAAAGTGTGTCAGATCTATAGGTGCTTTGACCAAACTCCAAAGACAAGTAGGATGTGGGCAAGCAGGGGGAACAAGAGAGACAGACAGGTGGGAGTTCCCGACAAAACTGTGTTCTCACCATGGTTTCCCATTAGAATTCTCTAGGATTGACCTGGCCCCAATCTAAAGCTAATGAGAACATACCCAGGGCCCAGGCCCGAGAATTCAGTTTCCATTGGTTGGAAGTGAGGCATAGGCATTTATAATTTTTAAATTTTCATTTGTACTTTGTGATTTATTGGCAACTATGTGTCATACTGTCAGAAATTAGTTTTTAATTTGTAATATAGGTCAGTAGATGAGAGTAGTGATTTAGAGGAAAGTCCTCTCAATTAGAATCATGGCTCTCTGTCATCTGCCATCTGATCAAGAATGATGTCCGGGGTTCCTAAATTTGTTCTTTCTTTTACTGTAGAAAGGTGACGGTTGTAGTTCCTACATCTCCTGGGGTTGTTTTCTAGCCCCATGAGATAGATAAAGCTTTCAAGTGTAGATCACAGCTCCCTGGGCACTGGTTCTGTTAAATGGCTCTGTGCATAGTTCTAATGTATGGCCATGGCTGAGAACCTCTAGCATAATGCAATAGCAAAAGAGTTGGGACAAAAGAACGTATTAGGGACTCTTGGGTGTTGGGAAGAGTGTGTAACAAGGGAAGAAGAAACTGAAAGTCATTATAGGAGGGATTATGTTGTTTAATAACAGTAAAATGTTGATACTTCATCCATTAAGCATGACAGAAACTGAAATTTTCTATTTTGAAGGTGTGGCACAACATGTGGAAGGTGGTACATCAGTAATGTGGGTGGTGTGTGGTCTTGACTGGAAAGGAGATGGAGTCCTGAGAAGAGTGTGGGGTCAGGAGTACTGAGGAAACTGCGAAGAAAGGATGAGTGTGAGGAAAAGCACAAAGGAAGAGTCAACAAGATTTAAGACCTTCGAGGACACAGGGCTTACAGAGACTGAGGGAAGAAAAAGAAGGGTAATTTTAATTCTAGGAAGACTAAGGAAATAGCCGCTATGCTTGATAAAATAGTATTTAACGTATCAGACGAATCAGAAATGGCCTGAAAAAAATAGAAGTTTTTATCATCACCAGACACAGCAGCTTTGTTCTATGAAGTCCTTGGAAATCCAGACTCCTGCCATCCCTTCTTCTGGTGCCAGTTGGCAGTTCTCAGGTCCCAGCAACCATGTGGAGAAGAACTGGTGGAATACTGCAGCCGGGCTCTCCTGAGGGAAATCCATCAGTAGCCACTCATTGTGTTTCTGCACATCCCTTTGTCCAGAAATTTGTCTCATGCTGCATTTTATTGCAATAGAGTATAAGAAGTGCAGTCTTTACTTTCTAAGTAAGCTCATATCCAGCTAAATATTCTATAGTCAATGTAGATTCTGTTTTTGTACAAGAAGACGAACTCAGATACTGGGAAGAGCTAACAGTCTCTACCATTACCACTTTTCTTCAAATAGTCAACCTGAATCATGGAGTCTATTTGGGAAAATATTTTTTAATATGTGGAGTTGGAAACACGTGTAATAATTTGTTGTGGTTTATATCTCTGCGTCCCCCAAGAGCCTCATGTGCTTGTAGGCAGGCTTTTGGGAGAGTATTGGGCCACAGAGGCTATTATAGTCAGGGTTTGCAAGGGAACAGAGTTAATACAGGACTCATAATGTATAGGATAATTTTGTAATAATCATCGAAGAAAGCAAAAAGCAGAAGAGCACAAGAGAACTATACACACTAGAAATCCATAGAATCCTCCTGAGGGCATGCACCTCACAGCAATGTCTTGCATAAATCTACCTGGAGGCCTAGCACCCACGACGATGTCTCAGGCAAATCTGTATCAAGAATCAGCACTGGGAAGGACCAAAGGTCAGTGGTGGAAGCTAGAAAGTCTATGCCAGCAAGATGAAGGATCTGGGCCAGCAGGCTGAGGGATGTGTACCAAAGCCAGGAAGCAACACTCAGGGTAAGCACCAGAGCTCCCTCGAAGAGAACCACAGCCATTTCAGGGACGATGAGATCCTGAGCTCCTCTGAAGATGAGAACAGCTGAGTTCAAATCAGGAGAGCCAGCATGACCAACTTCTCCAGGAGAATCAACAGCACAGTCTTTTTATGCTGTGGGCAACAGTCGTCAGGTGGGCCTTCCACACCCAGCGCCATGCTGGGTTCAGCTGTGTGTTACAAGTTGCTCATTAGTTAATCTACTGCAGGGGCACTACAGTTGCCTGTTAGGAGGTAGGGCCTGGTTAAAAGAGGCACATCACTTTGTGGGGGGGGTGACATGGAAGGGGTATCTCCCTCTCTGGCTCTTTCTTTCTTTCCAGCCTTCCTGACAGCCCGACAGAAGCAGCTTTCCTCCAAGGACCCTTTCCCATGCTCTTTCTGGCTTAGAGCCAGCTGAATAGAAACTGAGACTTCTACAAACTGTAAGCCAAAAAAAACCTTTCCTCCTTTAAAGTGTGGGTGCTAGACATTGTGTCTCAGCAACCAGAAAAGTGACAGGATTTGAAGATGGCCCCGAGGTCCCTGACTCCCGTTGTACGTACTTGTCTGATGCCTACCATGAGTGAGGTCAGGGAATATGATGAGCACTTTCAAAAGGACATGAAGAAGGGTATGGTAGGGAGGCAAATAAAATGCAAGAAGTGGCCACTGAGAAAGAGGAGGCAGGGGTCAACATGGAGACGTCAGTGCAGTGCACAAAGTCCTCCGGGAACTGGCCACCATTCCCTCTCCAGATCTTTCTTCTGCCAATCTCTTCTCTCAGATTTTTTTAAAAATGTATTTAGTACAAGGTCTACAGGGTGTACAGGGTCTCAGCACGTAGATCAGACTCTAGTGATTCTCCTGTTTTTCAGCCTCCCAAGCACTGGGATTACAGGTGCCTGCCACCACATCCAGTCTCTATCGTCATCTCAGTGCGCCCTGGGGGTGAGGCTGGCACAGCACAACCGGAATCCCCTTGCCCCTGCACTGTGCCTAAGGAGGTGCTCTAGTCCGCTGGGCTATCTGGCCAGCCCTTCTCTTAGATCTTATTCCACTTCTACCCAACTGCTCCACACTTGCTGGGCTTGCCTCTCTACTACCCTACTACCTGCAATGTGTTTCTCTTGTTCCCTTTGGTGTGATTAACTCCTGCACAACGACGAACACACAGTTCAGATGTTGTCTTACAGGTAACCTTCACTGACCCACGAGGACAATCAGGTGTCCCTTGATGCTCTGAGTCTCCTTCCACTCCTGTATTTGTCTTATTTTTAGAATTTTACAGTTTAGTATGAATTTGTCTCCCCTGTGAGCTCCTGAAAGCTAAGCACAGAGCAGACTGTCTTTGTAGCCACACAGTGTAGCACAACACCTGATGTACAGTGAACTTCCAAATATGTGGGCAGTGGATTTTAAAAAGATTCCTCAAGAGCTGGTATCAGGAAACATAGGACAAGGGATATTTATTCTGGAACTGGTAGACAGAATGAGAGGACAAATAGGGAGGGGCATGCTTTAAATGAAGACTCCTTATGACCAGGTTCCACTATCACATCCCAGTAAGATGTTTCTTGGCATTTTTAGTAATGAAGATCTAGTGAATGTTGGCTTAGAGTTTAGAAATATGATCTTGTTAATAGGACAGAACATAGACAGTAATGGGGAGGCAGAGCTTTTTATTTCCAAAGCAAAAAAGAATCTGGACTGACCAGAGAAAAACAAACAAAAACAAAGGCAAAAATAAAGCTGGTATTCAATCCATAAATTAACTATAAATCTCAACTAGAATAGAAGGCTATCAAGTTCTAAGTGGAACCCCAGTGCTCTTGTTTTCTGTGCACCGTACTCCAGCTCAGTTCAGTTTAATCCAACAAATGGTAATTGATTGCCTACTGTATTCTTAGAGTGCTCTTCACTGCAGCAGGCCAGGCATTGAGGATGCAGCTATGAAGAGGACAAACGTAGGTTCCTTGCTCATAGCTGAAGAAAGACATAAATTAAACAGGTACAGTAATTGCAAGTTTAAGGAAAGTGGCTACAGGAGTCCCCTTTAGTCTCTTGGAACATATTCATTAAACTCATCTCTGATTTCAGCTACAGATTTGGGGGGCAGTGCTAGACCAGGCCAGATTGGTTACTTACACAGTATCCCCTGTGAAGCTTAGGCACTGCCAAGTTTTCATTTCTGCCTCAGGATCCTCTCTAGCTCTGGGGGATCCCGTTGGAAATGTGGGGGAGAGTGAATTCTTGGGGGGTCATCTCCCTGCTAACCTGGAAACCTTAATAATAGCCCCATTTTCCTCACCTTCCTTTCTATCCCATCTCCCCCACCCCTACATTTCTGATTTGCATCATCCCCATTATAGAATCTGTACTAAGTGTACATATGGCTCATATTTACTTTGGGGAGGGTGTCTAAATACTGTGGAATTTGAAGGAGCCATGAGGGATGTAGTAGGAATTAACCTGGTTGGATTTCCTAAGGTCTCCTTAGGAAGTGATGTCTAAGCTGACACATAAAGGACAGAAGTTCTCCCAGAGAAAGAAATGAAGGCTGAATGTGCACAGAGCCCGATGGTGAGAGGCCTGGAGTCCACCCTGGGCATTGTGTCTTTGAAGAGCTTAAAGAAGACCATAGTGGCTGGAACAAAGTGAAAGAAGGTGAGATTTGGGTACTGAGAACCCAAGGTCTTGTAGAACCTTGTAGTCATGGTAAGGATTTTGGACTTCATCCTAAGGCACTGGGTAGTAACTGAAGGTTTTAAGTATGTATGAAACATATTTAACTTTTAAAAAAGATTATGTTTGCTTCATTATAAAGAGTGACAGGATTGGGGGAGATGGGTAGACTAGTTAAACAATTCAGAGGCTAAAAAATAACCCAGCTAGAGCAGACAGGGAGAGCCGTGGTGTAAGGAGGCGGGACAAGAGCGCTGGTGTTTGGTCAGCTGGTTAGGGAGGGGAACCAGAGAAGGCTGATGCTCAGGCTTCTGATTCTAAGAATAGGTTGCCACAGTGGAAGGCATGGGCAAAAGTCTGCATCTGAAGAGACTTGTCCTGCGCTTATTGGGTTTGACGTGCCCTGAGAATATCAAGTGGAGAGATGCCAGAAGAACACGGATGGTCAGGAAGGTGGGAACAGACAAACCACGATGGCCCAAGGAGCACTTTCTTCCTTATTGCTAGCAGTTTGCAGCTTGGTAGGTCTGAGTCGGCTCAAGGGAAGGCAGGCTCAGCCCAGTGCTGAGCATGGAGGGTAGCTGGTCACTTCCTCCCCTGTGCACAGGCCTGCTTGGAGGCCCCTGTCCACCCCCACACTGTCTCTATAAATAGGGAACACAGTCCCTCCTGACCAGAGGGTTCCAGCCTCATCTTTAGATGTCTCCATCAATATATGTGAAACAGAGTCTAGAAAAAAAGACTAAAAAAGCTATCTTTATTTAGCTTGGAGAAGAGAAGGAGGGAGAGCTACGATGTTGCTAGGAATAAACTGCTGCTTTTATCTTTTCCTCCTAAGGAGGCCAGAGGAGGTGGACTTAGGATTCAGTTACAGAATTGATTCTCAAGCAGGAAGGGAGGGAGATTCCCCCCACCCCAGCTCTGGGAATGTTCCGCAATGTCAAGAGTGGTGAGTAGGTGTGCCGTGCCCCTGGCATCTAGGATAAAGACCAAGGATGCTGCTACATATCTTGTAATGCACAGGACAGGCCCTGATACAAGAAATTATCTGGCCTCAAATGTCAGTCATGCCAATGGTTAGTCCGGTGCATAGAAATTCTATATACTTAATTTATATTGAAATAAAGAAAATAGTCACTTGGTATTTATTTGCTTGCTTGTTGAAAGATGTGTGTGATTGGGATCTGGGATTAGAACAGGACAGCTGTCAGGAACCTTGCTCTCTCAACTAGAATCATGTATCTCCTTCAGCTAGAAGACTTTGTTTCTATTTGCTGCTTCCTTTTGATTCTGACTTGACAGCCCTTTAAAAATTCTGAAGTGTGAGTCACTGATCACTCCACCTATAGAGCCTTTGCGATAGGCCATCTTTCTGGGTTCCTGCACCCTTTGGACAGCCATTCATCTCCCCATTGAATTAGATGCTGCTCCTGTCTAAGGAATGTCAAGACATCTTCCCTGGATAGGAGTTTGGGAGGAGGGCATTTTGAGTTACAAGGGGGTACTGAATTTAAATATACTGCAACCAGCAACTATAAAAAGCACTACACTATCTTTCTAGTATAGTGCTTTTTCTTGGTATAGCAAAAATGGGCTGAATTCAAAGCTATGCTTCTCCTTTTCATTCCAAAACAGCGTTGTCCAATATGTAGCCACTAGCTGCATATAGCTACTTAAGTTTAAATTATTTAAAATTAAACACAATAGAAAATTCAGTGCCTCCAGGGCATTAGCCACAGTTGATGAGCTCAACAGCTCCATAGGGTAATGGCTATTGTATTGGATGGTGCAGGTGGAGACTATTTCCATCACTGCAGAACATGCCATTGGGCAGCACTAATCCAAAGGAAGAAGATACTGGCCAACTGGAAGGTTTGACGTGAACAGAAAATATTTTAATGTCAGCCCTAGAGAATCAATAAGAGTCTTATTCATTCATAGCTCTTACTGCGAGGTATGCATGAAATACTGTGTGCAGCTGTGTTTATTACAGAGTTCATGCCTTGGCTGGTGTGTCCCCCCGGGATTATATTCCTCTGCTCACTGAAGCAGCAGCTTGCAGAATGATTTTACCTGAGGAGGATTGCTGTAACTTACCATTCAGAAGGGTACTATCAATGCTTAAAAGTAAAAAGTAGTCAAGCTATGAATAGTGCATAATAAGCTTTTCAGATACCATGACAATAGATGACACAGAGAAATTTACAGCCTAGGTGAACACGAGCGTGTGAGCAGAGTTGTTAGCCGCACCACCAGCCCTTTTGGAGCCTAGCAGCTCTATCATTCTCAGTTCCCATCATTCCTGTGTGCTCTTCTCCTTTCATCTGATTTTGCTTCTAAAGAGAATATATTTTCTACTCATGTGGTTGTCATTCCTGCTGTCCACCCAGGACTCCAAGCCTCTGCCTACCAGGACAGGATAGACTTGCACCTCTGTTCCCTGTAACCAAAGACTGAGGCCAGGGATGGATGAGTCTGGCTGCTGTTAGGATTTATATCTAGATGATCCTCAAAGCCTCATGCATTCATAGGTGGGCTTGTGAAAGGTGATTGAATCATGGATGATGAGAGGTGGGGTCTTGGCAGAAGAGATGATCACGTGGCCTGGAAAGGTGCATCTCCTTCTCTCTGGACATTATGATGTGGGCAGCTTTCCTCTGCTATGTCCCACTGCCATGCCGTCCTGCCTTGAAGCCTGCAGACTACAGCCTGAAAACGTGAGTCATGTTATGCTTCTCCTCCTTTAAATTGTGTCAGGTATCATGTCCTGAGTATTATGACTACAACAGCTGGTGAAGTGCTCTCTGCGACTCATCCACCAGAGTGCCTGATTGCTGGTGTGAGACCATCCAAAAGCCTTTTCCTGGCACTGCCACCAACAACACTCAAGATGGCAGTGGTGCCACTGTCTTGGATCCCATATGACCATTCTTAATACCTGTGGCAACCCCTGATGGAGGTGTAATGCAGGTGAAATAAGCCTATGTTGTTTTCAGAGAGAGAGAGAGAGAGAGAGAGAGAGAGAGAGAGAGAGAGAGA
>NW_004524736.1:4443965-4453153 GCF_000260255.1 Octodon degus | reverse complement strand
AGAGAGAGAGAGAGAGAGAGAGAGAGAGAGAGAGAGAGAGAGAGACAGACTGACAGACAAACAGATCGTGTGTGTGTGTGTGTGTGTGTGTGTGTGTGTGTGTGTGTAGCTTGGCCACTCTACCTTTCGTATATTCATCCCCTCAACCTTACTGTCTATGACATTGCAATCTGCTATATTTATTAGCTGAAGTTTTTTCCTGTTATTTAGAAAAACAAATGAGTTAAAGTGTCTCATATTTGAACCAATCGCTGAACTTAAATGTTGACATGACTGATCTTGTTTTTATAGGTTGGAGCTCTTGCTCCTGGAGGGGGCCTCTTCCCCACTGAGAGGGGAAGTACTTCTTTGTAAACTGATTAAGTACCAGCCATCTCTTGGTTTCCTTCAGAATGATTCAAAGGCTGACAACAGCTTTGGGAAAGAAATTCACAGTGGTTAATAACAGCGATGAGTGCCAGAAGAGAGTAGACCGCCAAAGAGGACTTGACAGGAGCTTGCTCAATTAGAAGATAGAAGCTACCCAGGTAGGGAAATAGACACACAGTGCCTGAACTTCCTCTTTCACTGCCAAATATTCATTAAACTCTTACTATGTGCTCTGCTTGAGCAGAGCCTGGGAGGGGGTGGGGGTGTATGTGACAGGCAATAAACAGCTAAACAAAAATACAACAAGGAAGTGAGGAAGGAGAGTAAAGGCTGTGGGGTAGAGTCAGAGGGGAAGCCTCTCCAAACCAGCTGCCCTTGAGCTGCAAACTTTATCTGCAGACCCTGCGGTCACTGCTCTAGGTTTGCAGGCCACTCGATCTCTATTTCTGCTGCAAACCTCCAGCTTATGAAACAGTCAATACATAAGCAAATGAGTGTGGCTGAATTTCAATAAAACTCCACTATGGACAATAAAATCTGAATTTCATAATACTTTGTGTTGCAAACTATTACTCTCTGATTTTCCCCACCATTTAATGATATAAAATCATCTTTAGCTCATGTGAACCATACAAAATCAGGCAGCAGCTGCAAGTGAGCCCGCAGGTGTACTGAGCAGACCCCTGATATGGGTTCTCAAGTCAGATAGCTCAGATCAATTCATCATTTAAGAGGTCTTTGCCAAAGACTCCATCAGGAAGTGGTGAAGGCTTAGGGAGAGCGGCTGCAAGGGAGGTGAGGGGCAGTGCCCCAGGTGTCTGGGCTGGGCCCAGGCCAGGCCTGAGTGCAAGGTGTGGTGTGAGCCTGAGGAGCAGCCAGGAGGACTCCATGGTAAAGCCTTTGCTGCAGACCCTAGTGGGTCTCCCCACCCCAAGTGAGTCTCCACGTAGCTCTTCTTGGATTGGTGGCTTAATTGGCCCCTGGAAACACGGTGCCTCCACACCTGGGTTTTCCCAAATCCCATTGCTTCAGTGCTGTGTGGCATGGTGGAGGGTGTGATCCACCATCATTTTCCTGAGTAATGCAGAGAGCAATGACTGCTCTCCCCTTTCTGTATGGTGGCAAGAAGCAAGTGAGACTTCACTGGCAGCAGATGGGGCTTTCCTACCAGTCTCAGCGCCATCTCTCCACCTGCCCCAAATCCAACTCCAAATGAATTGATGGGTGAATGGCCAGATCTGGTGGGGAAGTGGCCATGTCATTCATTCACTGCATAGCAAACCTTTCTGAAAATCCCTGTGAAGCATCTCTGTTCTTTTTATGAAGTCCTGAGTGCTGCAGCCTCCTCAACCTTCTGTGCCTCGACCTTCCAGGGCCCTGCCTCTTTTTCTATTTTTCCTTTTCCCTTTTCTCACTTTTTCATATTGCACAGTCAAAAACCCCACATAAGAATCACACCCACAGTTTAAATAAAACTGGGGAACTAGAATAAGATTGCTAGATTGGATGGATGCCACCTCCCTGGCTGCGGTGTTACACCCAGACTCTTGCAAGATGTTACCATAGAGGAGGAAAAGGGCAAAGAGCACAAGAAATCTCTCATTTCTATCAAATTCATGCAAATCTACAGTGGTCTCAAAATAAAAAGTTGAACTGAATAGAACACAAAAGCACATAACCAAAGTAGCATGACATCTAAGCCCACTCAACAAGCCAGAAGCCAGCCAGAACTGTGGAGCAGAATTCCCTCACCCTGTGCTTTAAATTCTCTACCTTTTCTATGAGTGACATTTTTATGAAATAAAAGTTAACAAACATATCCCCTTGCTAGCCAAACAAATCACCCATTTTTCAAACTTGAAGAACTTAAATTTATCTCATTCCAGAAATAAAAATTTTAAAGCATACCCAAGGGAAGAACTGTGTTCTGGTTAAGCCCATCGCGTGCCAACCACCAACTTTGCATTGGATACTAGGCTTAAAAGCTGGAGATTCAGGCCACTGTGCAGGACAGCCCAGGCCTTGAGCTGTCCGACAGGTAAGGAAAAGGACACGCCTCTGGGACAGGTGGGTGTGAGTCAAAAGTGTTCTCCATATGGTTAGAACACAAGGCCTGCCTGACATGGTGGCACACACCTGTAATCCCAGTACAAAGGAAGCTGCGGCAGGAGGATCTCTGTGAGCTTGAGGCCAGCCTGAGCTACCTAACCAAATTCAAGGCCAGCCTATACACTACATAGTGAGACCCTGTCTGAAAAACAGATACAAAAACAGACTCCATAGAAACCTTCTCCTGTCCTCTTTCCTTCAACAATCATCAATCTATGACCAGAGGATGAAATCATATGCTTTGTGCCTGGGAAACCCTCCTGGCCTTCAACCTCTGTCTGAAAGCTTAAGGCTAAGAATGATGATCAAAACTGCTATGATCCAATGATATAACCTATCTGCCTAGAATCTAATTTCCAAGAAGAGCATTCCTCAAACTCCAGTTTCACTAGACTTACAGATATTCCTTGGACAAGAGCCCCACAGCACATGAAGTTCAGGGATCCGTGCACAGTTTGCCTGGATAAGTTTCTCTGTGGAAATTCACAAGGCAGACAACATTGAAAGGTTCAGACAGTTCCTGTTTAGTTATGTTTAAGTTGGTGCAGCCCAGGTTTGTTAGAAATCTATTAGTATCTGGCTATCCAGTAGTTGGAGGAGAGCAGTTTGCCTCAAGCTAGTGGACACAGTTGCCACACCCTAAGCATGACACCATTTTCATTGCTTTGGTCACAGGAGTGACATTTCAGACCATCCTCTCTTTGTCACTCTGGGCAGGTTGGGGGTGTTAGTCTTCCCAGAGAGGAGAAAATGGTTTAGGGTGATGCATGAGTCACGAAGTATTACTATGAAATAAATGAAGAGGAAGGAAGAGGCTCCTAAGGGGCCAACTTCCTAGGAAGAGGGAAACCTTGTCTCAAAAAGGCTCAGAAGGCAGAACCTGAATAAAAATTGCTACAGGAGGATTATTTGAAATGCCAGCACCCAGCGGAAGCAGAGTGGCTGCCTCGGGCAACCCCTACCCAGGCCCCCTATCGCTACCTCCTAGGTCCTAGACACAGGCAGGCATGGGTTGCTGCCTTTCCACTGGTGCTTTTGCTGTCCCAGTGACCACCAGCCAGAGCAATGCTCTGTGCAGTCCACTGTTAGGCTTTCCACATTGTCCTTCCTTCCCACCCTCCAACTTTTCCATACCCATCAAGTCCCAGCAAGGTGGGTAGAGTCCTGGACTCTTAATGGGGTGGCAGCAGGTATTTGGAGGACTGATAGAAACCAGTTTAAGATCTCCAGAACTGAGTCCTGATGACTGTCATCATCTCTGTGAGGTGAACATTGTTTTCTCCATTATACAGATGAACAAACTGAGACTCAAGTAGCGTATGTGATGTCCAAATTTCACATAGCTATTTAGAGACAAAGTAAGAATTTGGCCCCAAGTACATCTTACTCAAAAGCCTGGGTCCTTGACAGGGGCTGGCCCCTGTCCCCGTGCTGAGGTGCCAGCACCCAACTCCTCACTCACAGCCACAGTTATGTCCCCTGCTGGGCACAACAGGAGGCCAGGGCCTGCTCCACTCCACAGCAAGGTTTCTCCTAAGCAGTTGCCACTGAGGCTCAACCTCCATTTATTTTCCAAGTGTGCAAATATCTACTGAGACCCTACTTGTCCTCAGGACAGGTTCTGTGTAGTACTTGACTTGATCTTCATAACCTCACCAGGCAGCAATTAAGGGAGATTTAAGTAAAAATAATACAAAAAGCACAAGGACGATGGTGCTATTCTCTAGATTCTCATCCCTAAGAAATTGCCTGTGCATAACATAGGGGCCTTTTTGCTTTTTTGGCCTTGTATTTTAGGCTCACACCTTTTAAGTTATGTGCAGCAAGTAACATATTAATACAGTGTCTCTTGCTGGAAACATTTAGGCAGAACAAGTTGGTGACCTCCAGGACCCCAACTCCTTTCACCTAGTCCTCTTTACCCTTGCCCTCCCCCGTTACCAAAAGAAACAATTAGGAATCTGATGAATGCTTTTCAATTGTTAAAAATGCATTTTATGTATACACTTGTATGCACAGAAAAGACATAACTCTGCTTCACAGTTTGCATTACACAGAAGCTCTAGTGTCGCAATCGGTTAGCGCAGAGTACTTGTATAACAGTTTGCATTACATAAACAGGTAATGCTGCACTCACACCTCAGCACCTAGCTTGCCTTCTCTCAGTTATTTCTGGACATGTGCTCGCCTTGGTACCTAGTGTGCAACTAATGTCTTGTAACTGCTAAGCAGGTTGGGAGGCAGGTCCTAGGACTAGAAAGAACAGCTGGGACTTAACTTAGTTTTCTTTGAAAGCATCTTGATGATGCAAACCCATAGCTCAGGCTCATCTCCCTCTCTGTATCTGCCCCTCCCCCTGCCCTTGTAGGGTGCATCACCCTGTTAGTAGTGAAAAATTCCACACAATTCAAGATAGAAGCACATTGGGCTCAATGTCTGGAGATGGCTACATTCATTTCCCAATGACAGAATCAGCATTTGGTTTCAAGGATTTTTAAATTGTTGGCTTCACCTCAGAAGTAGGCACCTTTCTGATTTACACTTGTGTCTTGGTTGTTAGACAAGATTTCAAGGCAGCTGAATGTGGTGGTACACATCTGTCATCCCAGCACTCCAAGGGAGGAGGATCACAAGTTTGAACCTGGCCCAAGTAATTTGCAACTTCGTAAGATCCTTTTTCAAAAAATGGTCAGATGTAGTTCAGTGTAAGAGCCCTGGGTTCAATCTTCAGTATTAGAAAAAAAATTTAATGCACCAATCTGGAGAGACTTAAAGCAGGTATCACAGGCTGCCAACCTAATTATATATAGCTCAGTCTACTCATCTGTCCTCCTTTGGCAAGATATGGAGATTAATGCTTTGCTGAATGTCCTTGCACAGGGCCTCCTGGCACACATGTTTGATCACTGGTGTCATAACCACCACGTTGCCCACAAAGCCCCTGAGCCAATTTATACCCAGAGCCATAGGCCTGGGGCCCCTATTTCCCCGCACCAACAACAACACATGAAATGGTTAGACTTTACCGCTTTTTACCGAGTCTCCCCATTTCCACAGCTGTTTAAGACTAAAACAAAACAACAACTATAATGACAGGTTTAAAAATCCATCCGTTATTGTTTGAATAGGTCCCCAAAGGCTCATATTTTGGAAGCCCCATCCCTAGTGTGGTGGTACAAGGTGGTTGGCCTTTAAAGGGGGCTTCTGGTGGGAGGTTCTGAGGTCATGGAGAAAGCTGTCCCTGGAAAGGATTAAGGGAGTTCCTGGGACTCCTGAACTGCCTTACAAGAAACAGTTGGTATAAAAGTAAGACCAGGCTCTGAGCTGGTCTCTGGCTTCTTCTCCTATACAGGCTCCTACCGCTGCCATCTAAAATGGGAGGGGAGAGCCAAGGGCTGTAGCCCTCACTAGAGCCTGCCTCCTGCTATTTGGATTTTCAGCCTCTAAAACTGAGAACTAAATAAACTTCTGCATTATAAAGTAAGTTTGCCTCAAGTATTTTGTTACAGTAACAAAAAAAGTGAACTAATCCACCTTTCTCTACTGCCTCCTCATCTAGCCATCTCATATCAATTACTAAAAAAGCCACCAGTGGGTCTTGTCTCCTTCTAATCCATCCTTCACACCATTGCAGGGTGATTTCAAGTTCCCACATTATCAAATATTCAGTATTATCAATTTTTAACATTGTGTTTTATTTACTTCCCATCCATGTTTTATACTTTTCCTGCAAATTTATGCTGTAACCATAACCATAAACAACATAGAGAGTTGTTTTGCGTATTTTGAAACTTTTAATAAATGACATCATACAATATGCATTCTTCAAATGCTTGGTTTTTGACATCTGTACTGATGCATGTGGCTTTTAGTCATTTACTCTGAAAGCTGCACTGTATTCTGTTAAATAGATACATCACAATTTATCCATTCTCTCATGGTCCTGGTGTTTCGTTATTACCGACCATGCTGGGGTAATGGTGAGCATTCCCGTCTAGAGTCTCCTTATGTATATGTATAATAAATCCCCTAGGGAGGGTGCCTGCAAATGTAATTGCTGGATATAATGATATATGCCTTGGCTCGCTGGTTAGTGCCAGATTGCTCTTGGAAATTATTATACCAGCTTACACTCCCAAAGCACACATATTTATTCATATTAGATGTCTAATACCTAATAATACTATCTTGGTTTGTAGTTAACGTGCAATTTCTTGATTACTGTTGAAGTCAAGAAGTTTTCAGATGCTTACTGACCACTTGGGCTTCCACACCTGTGAAAGTCCTCTCTATATCACTATTTTGAAAATTATGTCATTTTTTAAAAATTGACTTGTAAGACTTCTAAATATATTCTAGTTACTAACTCTTATTCTATTTGTATTACAAAAAATTTATTCAGTATATGTCTGCAT
The DNA here is from genome assembly GCF_000260255.1 of Octodon degus. NCBI lineage: Eukaryota > Metazoa > Chordata > Mammalia > Rodentia > Octodontidae > Octodon > Octodon degus. The sequence continues at coordinate 4,446,260 of NW_004524736.1, read as the reverse complement.
ATAACTGTGTTCATAGTGCATTGTACCAAGTTCTGCATTTTCTGTATTTTTTAAAAGTTCTTTTTTTTTTTTTTCATTTTTAATGTATTTGGTACAGGGTCTCACTATGCAGCTCAGACTCGTAGTGATCCTCCTGTTTTCAGCCTCCCCAGTGCTGAGATTACATCTGTGCACCACCACGCCCAGACTCAGTCACCAGGCTCAGTGTGGGGGGCCTGTGCAGCATGTGAGACTGGGAATTGAACCCTTGTCCCTGTGCTTGCCAAAGCATGCGCTTAGCAATTCATTTTTACTGCATCTTTACTTTTACATTTGTTCGTAGGTTGCCTAAAACATTTAAATACAAATAAAATGTGTAGCAAAAATAATGAAAGCAAGCAGCAGGTAACTTTACAAATAATGGAATGTGAACTGTTTCTGCCCTTATCCAGAGTAAATGGGTGACAACTTCATCTGAAGCTGCAGGCACAGAGTGCATGCTGGGACTGCTCACTCCCCGCACACGGGCTCCACGCCTGGAGGACCCGTGGGGCACTGTCTTTACCTCAGCCTCAGAGGTGCTCCAGTCCTTAAAGCACCCACGATAAGTACACCTGTGCCTAGAACCGGTGATCCCTTTTACTCCTCACCAGGACAAACCAATACATAGGCAGTTTTCTTTGCTTAGACATGGAAATAGTTTGAACACCTAAGAATAATTGATATGAAAAAATATTTTATGGTGGAGGGGGAGATTAGAAAAACAATTAATGTGTTCCACTTAAAATTTTGGTATATGGCATTTTCTAATTTAGGAAGCCACCATGTTCTTGGCCCATCATGATATTGGGTAGCATTAGCTGTAAGTTTTGTGCTTCCAGATTACTTTTGGTTTTTAAGAATTTTTTGATACTCTTTATAGCTTGCCTTCAATTTTGATCCTTTATTCTTTGTCAGGTGCATAGGATGACCTTTTTTAGCCTTCTGTCTTGTCACCAACCATTCCTATTTGGTGACCACGTGCTTGGGAAAAGGCCACATGATCTTTCTGGCTCCTCTTAATGTCTAAGCTATCTGCTTCGTTTGCTTGGATCCCACGGACTGCTTCCTCCACCCTCTTCACTGCAGCCATCTCTCCCTAGTTCATGGGATCATATTTATCTCCCCGTGCCCCTGCCCTATCCTGAATAGTCTGTTGTCTGCTTTTAAATTCCTTTTCTCTTTCTCTCTTCTATAAATAATGATGGGGCTATTATTCCCAAAGCTCACCCTGAAGAATACTTCCTCAGTACTTTACAGAAAACATCAAACAAAATTGCCTTTTTAAAAGAGGTCTATTTTTTTCCATTTAGAATGTAAGTTCCTCAAGAGCAGGCCAATGTTTTCTGTATGTTCTATTGTGCCTAGTATACCATAAATGTTTAATAAATATTGATGATGGGAGGCAGTGAGTCTTCATGACAAGGGTGAGAAACTGAAATCCCAAACACTGTTTCGTTGCTTGTTTTATTATAATCTCAAAATCGAATTGGGAAATATTGGCCCTTTTGGACAATTTCCCCAAATACTAGCATTCAAATAAAAGTGCAATAAAAAAAAAAAAAAAAAGGCAAGTGCTTAGTCCACTAAGCTATCTTGCCGGCCCTAAACATCTACATTTTTGTGGTTTGTTTTTTTCTATGTTGATGCCTATAAATTTCTAATAATAGGTAGCTTTATCACTAATATTGAAGTCTCCCTAGGAAATGTCTGTTCTTCAGAGCTGTCTTCTATATGTAGGACATTCTTGGTGCTTGTGTCTGTCCCAAGATCCTACAGTGCCAATTTCTTTCTTTCTTTTTTTTTTTGTGCCAATTTCATAAGGATGTGATGTTGTCACCTGTTTAGCTCATCCTTGAGTCCTTCAGTACTGGACTGTGGTGATAGTTATGACCCCAGACAGTCACAGTGCTGTAACAGAACAGAGAACAACTGATTGCAAGTGTGACATCCTGCCTAAAGTATTACAACGAACAACAATAATGGCATCATGCATGGCCTAGAAGCTGACAGACTGTGCTGGCCTGTTAGCAACAGCTTCTGATGCTTATGCATAAAGTTTCTGTCTGAGGATGTAGCGATGCTGCACTAGGCTGGGGGCTAAAGCCCTCTGCAGCTGTGCTGGCTGACATCCAAAATTCTACCTTTTTTTTTTTTTTTTTTTTTTTGGCGGAACAGGGGATTGAACTCAGGCCCTATGGCTTATTTCCCCCATTTAGAATTTCTTCCCTTCCCTGATTGCCCCAGTGACTTGTTAGACTGAAACCTAAAAAAACC
>NW_004524736.1:4441887-4443865 GCF_000260255.1 Octodon degus | reverse complement strand
TCCCCCATTTAGAATTTCTTCCCTTCCCTGATTGCCCCAGTGACTTGTTAGACTGAAACCTAAAAAAACCTAAGGTAGCTGTGTGGATTTCGTGCAGCCCCAGCACCATCGCGGCCATCCGGCATCCACGCATGCGCACTGCGCTCATTCCACACTAGTCTGTTCTGCTGCTTCCTCTTCTGCGGTGGGAGCCAGAGCCAGGGATCCACGCCACGTGGTCTGGAATCCAGAGGAACCCCTTGCCCTTCCCCCAAAGTCGGGTCTTCTGTCTTTTGTTAACTTTTCTTCTTGCTGATACGCGTTTAAGACTGGCCGAAGGGGTAAGGCCTGTGGAGCCCCTTACTGTAAGCCACTACTGGTAAGATGTTTGCGTGACTGCTGGGGGACAGATTTAAAGTTCTGTGACAGTCTATTCTGATCTTGCCCGGTTTGGTCAGGAGCAGGAGCCCAGGTGTTTTTGCTGATCGAGTCAAACCCGGAACCCCCAGGATCTTTTAAATTGTTTTCATCTGATTGTTCGTTCTTTTGGGGAGAGGGAAACGGGCTGAAGTCTCCTTCTACCTTGCGATGCGGCTGCGTGTTCAACTCCGTTTCAAAAGATGACAGCTGCCGTGTTACTCCTAGAAGTCCGCCCACCTCCACACTGAGCGTCGCCCCGATGACTTCTCCATGGCAGAGTCCTGCAGCAGTGTACGTCCGCCGCTGTCCCTGACACATGCCTGCTCTGCTGGGGCTGCACATCTGCACGCTGACATCTTGGGGCTCTAGGGATCTCACCATCACCAAGTTCACATGTCCAAATTGGTCTCCCCCGACATATTTAAGACAATCACCGTGAGGCTAGACCTGCTCCAGAATTCTGGGTCCTCCATGTTTTTACAATCTGAGTGTCAGGAAGTATCGACTTCCCTTCTCCTATGGTGACATCTTCAACAGAGGGCGTAGAGGGCACACTGAAGTTTGGACTCTCGAAGTCATATTAGGTGCCAATTGCTGCTTCTAAGTGCCAGCTGGTCATGTCCAGGAAGAAGGCGCAGCTGGCCGGGTTGAGCTGGAAGCCGAGCAGCCGCTGGAACTCAGAGATGAGCACATCCTTGTTGGCGGTGCCCAGACAGCTGAACTTCTGCATCAGCCCAGGGTCCAGGTCCATGCCCATGCCCTCCGTGGTGGGGCCTGGACAATCGCTTCCCTGCCTCCTTGTAACCGAGCTGCCGCTGCCACTGCTCCACGTGGCCTGGGACCAGAGAGGGCCTGCTGCTAGACGGTGCCTCAGTGCCTTGACCCTGCTCCTCTGAGGTAGGTCCGGGGCCTCTTACCGCCTCACAGGGGTAAACTCACTGAGCACTCACTCTCACCCCCTCCCTCACCCCTCCCCGACTTCTGTCCCCCACTCCCCATCCTCCAGGGCCACTGGCCTGAAGCCTCCTCCACTGCCTCTAGCTCCTCCTCCTCCTCTTCCTCCTCCCGCGCCCATTGTACCAAAATTCTACAGTTTTAATGAGGTCATATTTATCTATCATTTTTTTGGAATTTGGAGATTTTTTAAAAAGTCTTTTTCTTTATTTATGTTTTGGATACTGGTTCTCACTACACAGTTCAGACTCTTAGTGATCCTCCTGTCTCAGCGTCCCCAGTACTAGGATTAACAGGCATGTGCCACCACACCCGGTTTCAGTGGCTGGCAGGGCATGCAATACCAGGGATTGAACTCGTGTCTTTGTGCTTGCCAGGTAGGCGCGTAGGCTGCTGATCTCTCCAGCCCTGAGAATTTGGAGATTTTATGTTTTAATAAATCCTTCTTCCTACCTGGGATTGAAAAGATACACTGTGTTCTAAGACTTAAAAAGGTTTTCTTTTCACGTTAAAGTCTTTAATCTACATAAAATTTCTGTCTGGTATACAGGGAGGTTTATTACCCCACAGAAATAATAATGTGTCTCAGAATCACGTACTAAATAGTTCTTTTTTTTTTTTTTTT
>NW_004524736.1:4419789-4441787 GCF_000260255.1 Octodon degus | reverse complement strand
GTTGTCATGAACTGTTAAAGATTGTGTGCCCATGTCCTGCCTGAAATACCATGATTGTTTATGAAAAGTATCTTTAATAAAGCTGGATACAGTTTGGCTTGGAAAAAAAAAATAAAGATAAAATAAGGACACTTTCTTTCTTTTCTTTTCTTTCTTTCTTTCTTTCTTTCTTTCTTTCTTTCTTTCTTTCTTTCTTTTTTTTTTTTTTTCCAGACCCAGGGATTGAACTCAGGCCCTTGCGCTTGCCAGGGAAGCGCTTATTCCACTGAGCCATCTCCCTGGCCCCACTAAATAGTTCTTGAATGTTTTCCCTATGAATATAAGACAATCTCTCATACATCAAGCTTCTGAATATGAATGGGTTTCTGTTTTGGACTTTAGCCTATTTTAGTTTATGTGGTACTTTTCTGTCCTATACTAATAGCATACTATCTTAGTTACTTAACAACAAATCTTCATATAGAAAGTAACCGCTATTTTGTTATGCTTCTTCACAGTAGTCTTAACCCTTTTTTTCCTTCCTGTTCTTCTACATTAATATTAGAATAAGCTTGTCAAGTTCCACAAAACATTCTCCAGGAATTTTCATTTATATTGCTTAAATTTATAGATTATACTTAGAAGAGCTGACACCTTTACAATAGTATCATCCAACCCAGGAATATCACTCATGAACATTTGAAAATTTCCATTTATCCAGATCTTCTTTTACATTCTTCAGTAATATTTTATAGTTTTTCTCCATAAGCCTTGTACATCTTCTTTCAGATTTATATAAGGTATCTTTAAGTTTATTGTGATTTTGAATTATGTTTTTCTATTATATTTTCTAATTGGCCATTACCAATTGTGTATAAGGATAGTTTAGATTTTTCTTTGTTCACCTGTTTCAGCAGTCTTGTAGAATTCTATTACTAATTCTTTTTTTTTTTCCCCCCCTGGGCACATTTTCAGGCATAGAATTCCTGGGACTTCTGGTTCTATAAGTAGCAGCCTAGGCATGCTGACAAATCTTGTTGCAACATTCCTGTCTATCCTGTAGGAAACACAGCACTTTTTGCACAGTTGAGATTGTGGGAAATAATTGAAATCTCCCAGGGACCAAGTGAGTTGAAGCTAGTGAAGGAATACTCAGACAGAAGAGATAAGTTTTCCTTGAAAGCCAATGTCTATACACACAAATACAACTAATTCCATTTTGCAAGACTAAATATTGGGCGAGCAGTAAGGAGACGCTGAACTAAGACTCCTGTAATAAGCCGGCACCCTGGAAGACAGCTAATGTGATTATTGTGGAGCATAACTTGACCCCCAGAAAAAGCAACTAGAAACCTCTTCTGAGTTAAGGCCCCGAAATTCTCATAGATTAGTATCTAACGATGTGAATGGACAATCAATAGTTACCAAAGACACACAAAAAAGAAACTCCCAGAACAAGATCCAGGAGCAACAACTAACAACAGAGTTAAGTCTGCAAGAATAGCAGGCATGGGCACAATCAGATAGCGATGTGGCAGTTCTGCTTAATCGTGTCAACTTGATTGGCTCGTGAGCTGTGCAGGGGATTAGTAAAGTACTTTTTCAGCTGTGTCTGAGTGGATCATGGAGGTGTGATCTTGTCCCCAGATCTCTCCTCTCTGGCACTGTTCCCCTTCTCTGCTTCCCCTCTCCACCACAGACTAATCTTTGCTGCTCCACACACTTCTCCTATGATGCTTCTGCCTGGGAACAAGCTACCATGGACCAAATCCCCTGAAACCATGCTCCTAATTAAACTTCTTCTCCTTTAGGGTATAGGTGGGTCAGGTATTGCCTATCAGTGATAGGAAATCTGCCTAAGGTAAGGTATAAACTGCTGTGCAGGAGGTGTGTAAGGAAATAAAAGACTGAATCACAAAATGAGCAAATAACAAAGGACTATCTCAACTGACTGGGGCGAACTGACAAATACTGATAAACATATAGAACTTTTGGAAATATAAAATGGAATTTTAAAATAAAAAGTCAGCATGTCATAAGTAGCATATTAGATTCAATTGAAAATTTATTTGAACAGTACGTTAATGAGCTAGAAGGCATATGTGAACATGTCAAAAATTCAGTACAAATTAGGTTATGGAAACTATGAAATAGGCCAAGTGGTATGAGACAATCTGGTATTTTCCTAACAGAATCCAAGAAGAAAAATTAAGGAGAATTGAAAGAAAATGACTGAAAATTTTCTAAAATAAAGGAGAGATATCAATCTTAATTCATCCCAAGCAAGATACACTAAGCAAATTTATCACCAGTGTGGTGGATAGATTATTCAGACTCCTTCACAATTCTCAGAAAGTAGAACCTAATACCTTTGAATATAGGTTTGGTTTAGTTACTTCCATATCGTCTTTCCATGTTTTCTTTCCTTCCATATTTTTCTTTTGTGTATTCAATTTTTTTGTCCTTTTGTTCCTTCTTCTTGATACTATCCTCACATGACCTCCAATTCACTCTTCAACTTACAATTATTTTATTTATATTTGTAGTAATTATTTATTTTTGCAGAGCCAGAGATTGAACCCAAGGCCTTGGACATGCTAGATAAGCTCTCTATTGCTGAGTTATACCCTAGTCCTCATTTTATTTAATGATTATGTCTTCCACATCTATTATTGTATTTCAATTGTCACATTTTTCACACCCAATGCTCTATTTCTGCTTGGGGTTTTTTGTTTGTTTGTTTGCTTGGTTTCATATTGCTAATATTGCCCTTTATCGTTCTATGTTTAAGAAGCTAATTTAGAAAATTTTGGTCCATCTGTTCTGGTATTTTGCTTCTGATGGAATTTGCAATACAGTATGTCATTTTTCTCTTGGAATATGTGCCCCTCTGAGTTCCTGGGGCTCTGGCTGCTCTGCCAGGCAATGCAGAAGGCCAGTGCTCTGTGCTTCCCAGCTGGCTGTATGACATGGGGTGCACAAAAGGGGTTTAGGGTGATGAGCCCTGATATCAGAAAGCCTCAGTCCTCCCACAAACAACCTCTTTTCTTCTTCTTTGGTCTTTATGAGATGGGGCTTTGCTGTGCAGTTCAGGTTGGTCTTGAACTCACTTTGTAGCCTCACTGGCCTCAAACTCACAGCACTCCTGCCTCAGCCTCCCTAGTGCTTGGATTACAGTTATGAACCCCCACACCCAGGCTCATTACTTCTTATCATGCATCCCTCTTCACACCCCAACTATCTCCACAGGAAAAAGCAACATTTGGAGGTAATGGTTCTTTCGGGTTGTAATTTAAGGGCCTTGGGGGTTTGTGGGGTGATGGGTGGGGAAGAAACTCCTTTCAGAGTTGGTCCTTCTCCATTTCTCCTCAGATCGTCACAAGCACTAGAGGGCTAATTTTACCCCTAGTGACTTTCAGACCAGTGGGCTGGGCCTCAACAGCGGTGCAGAGAGCCGGTGCTGTTTGTCTCTGAGCGGTGGGCAGGAAGGATCAAGAGCACAATCCCGGTGGTTCCATGGGTTCCTGAGAGCTTCCTTGAGGGTGTCTTTTTCTAGTCATTTCTGTGGCTTTGGTACCCAAGTTGTGTCACTTCAGCATCTTGGTAAGAAACAGAACTGCATCCCGTTCTCCATTACTGAACATAAAACTTCTTTTGTGCCTTCAACGGTATGAACAGTAGTTCACATTCCTAAAAAAGCCTTCCACTTTCACAATCTCTGTGACTGGCCTTTTAGGTGACTCTGCCTCCTTTCTTTCATGCTTGGTGCTGAGAATACTTGGTTGTGTTTCCCAGCAAGAATGAGGCGCATCTGAGCCACTGGGATGTGCCAAGCTGTGGCAAAGCTGTGGCAAAGCTGTGGCAAGTTGGGGTTGTGAAGTGTGAGTGTGAAACCTTCGGGTGGGCTGTTCAGCACACTCCTATATCTGTTGTTCTGGATCTTTCTTCTGCAGAACCTAGCAGGAAAGTTTAGGCAGTTTCAGCATTTATGAAACATATTAATAGTCTCTTTCTTGGATGGCATATACTCACTCTTCATACCCTCATGTCTGGTTTTCTCAGCCCAGAAAAACAAAAAATGTCTGTCCTTATGCCACAAGGGTAAGGGGCATAGCTCATCAGCATAAAGAAGGGGGAGAACAGAGCTTTCTAAACAGCTGCAAACAACTGCTTACCCCTGCCATTCCCTCCTAGTCCCAGAAGCAGTACAGCAGCGGCTGCCATTCTTGGGCAGCAGGAGGCTACTGTGGGTGGCTCAGGTGCGCCCCACTTACTCACTGCCCCTTTGGATCTGGAGTTCTTGGAGCGGCTAAGTCAGCAACTTTTCATCCATGTGCTTCCTAGTCTCTAAAACGTTATCCATGTTAACATCTCTCCTATTTTTCTTGTCCTCGTGAATTTATGTCCACTTTTAAAACAATCGCTTTACTGTATATGCACTTTTTTTTTTTTTTTTTTTTGCGGAACTGGGGATTGAACTCAGGCCTTGCACTTGGCAGGCAAGCACTTATTCTACTGAGCTATCTTCCCGGCCCCCCTTTGCTGTAGTTTTAGTGGCATAACAGGAAGGAGAAGAATTCAGTCTGTATGCTCAATCCATTATCTTTACCACCTGAACACCTAAATTTTTTATACAGAAAATGGGTACAGCTGCAACTAAGAACAATGTGTTCCTCTTTCGATTCTTACACTTTGTTTTTTCTTTTTCTCTGTCATTTGACAGAGAATCTTCAGTGTGGTGCTGAACAGGAAGTTTTATCTTGGTTCTGATTTTTGTAGGTATAATTCCAAACCCTTCCTACTCTGTGTTTGCCATAGTTTTGATAGACCCCCTTGGCCTCTTTGACCACACTGGGTTATCTTTGCCTCTTTGTGCAGCATGCCTCCTTGCAGGGCTTGGGGTGGACCCTCTGGAATGAGGGTGGTCTTGTGGCTTACAATCTGGGTTTCAACAGCCTGCCCTGGGGAGGAAGATAGGATAATCAGTTTCTTTCTTTGTTTTGTTTTTGCAGTACTGGGGATTGAACTCAGGACTCTGCGCTTGCCAGCCAAGTGCTTATTTTATTGAGCTATCTCCTTGGCCCTATAATCAGTTTCTACAGAGGTATGTTAACATCTCCCAATAAGACTGTAGTATTCATTCATTCATTCATTCATTCATTCATTCATTCATTCATTCATTCATTCCAGAGTCTCACTATGCATTTCAGGCTTTTAGTGATCCTCCTGTTTTCAGCCTCTCCAGTGCTGGGATTACAGGCATGCATCACCATGTCCCGACTCAGTGGCCAGCTCAGTGTGCCCAGGGGCAGGGCCAGCACGGCATGTGGTGCCTGGGATCAAACCCCAGTCCCTGCACTTGGCTAAGCAAGCATTTAGTCCACTGAGCTATCTCACAGGCCCAAGACTGTAGTTTTATCAATTCCTCCTTATAATTCTGTCAGGTTTTGTTTTACATACAGGGAGGCTGCATTGCAAGATACATACATAAGTATGAATTTGAAATTGTAGCTTTTTCCTTTTATTGTTATCTGATATCCTCATTTTTCTCCTCAGTGTCAAGGATTGAACCAGGGCCTTTGAATTAAGCTATATGGCCAGCCAATTAAAACAAAACAAAACAAAACAAAACAAAACCTTTTTATTTTGAAGCAGAATCTCACTAAGTTTTCCAGGTTGAGCCCAAACTTGCAGTCCTCCTGGCTCTGCCTTCCAGAGTGTGGGGGTAACAGGCCTGTGTCACAAGGCTCGTCTAAGTTACCCTTCTGTATACTGTATTAGAATATAGGACTGTATTAAAATGTACTCAGTCTGACACTAGTCTTGCTGTACCAGCTTTGGTAAGAATTGTACAATGTGTATTTTTTATGTATTTAATTTTACTGTATGGTTTTGTTTTAGTGTGTTTATAACACTAACCATATATTGCTGGATTTTTAAAAGTTCAGTCTAGTGAATTTAACCAGTAAAATTGATTATTGATGCATTTGATTTCATTTCTACCATCTCACCTTGTCATTTATGATTACACCCATTTTCTTTGCAATTTTCTCCTTTCTTGCTTTCTGTTGGATTGATCAAAAACTTTTCTACATTCTGCTGATTTGGAAGCTAAGGACTATTATGGTTCAGATCTAAAATTCCACAAAAGTTCCAAGTTGGAAGGTGGGGCTTGTTCTGAAGAGGTTGGTCAGTGGAGTGTGACTTGGGAGGGAGTCCCCAGCTCTTCCTTTCTCTCTCTGCTTCCTGGCTATCCTGGGTGGGGCACCCCCCCCCCCGCACTCCCGTCACTCCCTCCTGCCATTCTGTCTCTGCCTTGAAGACGCCAACAGTGGCCTAAGACTGCCCCAAAATGTCTGTCCTCCTTGAAGATATTGGATAATGTGTCCAGCGACAGGAGCATGACTAAGATGGATTATATGTCTTCTCTTTTAGTAATTGCCATTACATTTTTATTTTATTTATTTATTTAATTTAGCCCGTGCACCTGCTTACAACCATTACATTTTTTTTTCTTTTGCAGAACTGGGGATTGCACTCAGGCCCTTATGCTTGCCAGGCAAGCGCTTATTCTACTGAGCCATCTCCCTGGCCCTGCCATTACATTTTTAAATGCATTCTTATCTATAAATTGTTCTTGGGGGCTGGGGATTTGGATCAGCGGTAGAATGCTTGCCTAGCAAGCTGGAAGCCCTGAGTTTGGTCCTTGGCACCAAAAAACCAAAAACAAAACAAAAAACCCCTATAAATTATTCTGCACTGCCAAAATTTAGTATTTCTAGCTCCTCCCATCAGTTTATTTTAGTCACCAACAAAATACCACTATTCCCTCTGTTTTTATTGCCTGTTTTCTAGGTTTCCGCTTCACCTTTTTAAGTCACAAAAACTTCCTTTCTAAAGTTGGAAGTTAATTAAATTTACTAGCATTTTGTCAATGATATGCTCACCCACATCTTCCTTCGAGGTCCATTTCTCTTCTTGCTGAATTACTTTCTCTTGTAATGAACATCCGTGGGAGGTAAATTCTCTTGGTTTTTGAATGTCTGAAAATATCTTTATTTTTCTTGGTCCCCACATTATAATCTAGCTGCATATTAACTAAGGGCTTTAAAGACGTCACCCCATTGTCTTTCTGGCAGGTACTGTTGCTCACAGGAAGCAGGCTGACAGTGTAATAGACACATTCCCGAGGTGTTGTTTAGCACTTCTCTGTCCCTTCAGGTTCTGCAGTTTCAGTACAATGTGTCTAGGTGTAGACTTATTTTTATTTACCTCATATGGCAGCTTCTCTGCACTTACAATGAAAGAATTTATGCCTTCTTCAATCCAGGAAATTCTCAGGCTTTTATTCCAAACATTACTTCCCCAGGGGTTGGGGATTGAGCTCAGTGTCAAGCAAGTGGGAGACCCTGAGTTTGGGTCTCAACACCAAAAAAAAAAAAAAAAAAAAAAAAAAAAAAAAAAGGGCAAACATTCCTTTTTCATTCTCTTCTAAGACTCTTATCTTGAAACATTGGTGTCTCTTTTAATCACTCATTCATGTGTCTTGTTTGGTCCTATTTTCATCTGTTCATCTCTCTGTACTGTGTTCCTTCTTTTGTTGTTGTTTTTCCATCTTCAGATTCCCTAGTAGAGTTCATTCAATGGCTAATGTTTTCCATTTTCAAAATATCTATTTCTCAAATCATTTCTGTTTATTTGAATGTCTTATTCTTTTTTCATGTAATAGTTCTTCCTTTAATCGTCAATTTGAGCTCCTTAAATACATCAGCAGTGATAGCTTGGTTCATCAACTTCTTTCCACAATTCTGGTCACAAACCAAATTGGATGGGAATCAGATTGAATCCAGGGGTTAGGTTCAATGTTGACCTTGTAGGGAAATCTGATTCAGTTCTCAGCCAATTTAGTTTGTGATCAGAATTGCAGAAAGGATTAGCTTTATGAACTGTGGTACCACTGTATTTTATAAACAGTTTACAAACTACTTCATAAAACTGATGTTACCTGCAGGGGATCCCCCTATTTTTGAGCTAGGGCCTTGCTTTGTAGTTCAAGCTAGCTTTGAACTCACTATGTAGCACAGGTTGGCCTTGATTTTACAGTGATCCTCCTGCCTCAGCCTTCTGAGAGCTGGGATTACAGACATGTTCCACTATGCTGGCTTCTTTCCATTTTCTGATGTCCTCTTTGGTCTGCTTTTTCAGAGTACTGTAGTTTTCATTGTCGAGGTCTTTCTTTCCTTGGTTAGGTTAAATCCTAGGTATTTAATTTTTCTTGGTGCAATTGTCAAAGGTATTGTTTCCCTAATTTCTTTCTCAGTGAGTTTATTATTGTTGTACAGGAATGCTATTGATTTTTGTGTGTTGACTTTGTACCCTGCTACGCTATTGAATTTGGTCACTAATACTAGGAGTCTTTTGGTGGAATTTTTTGGGTCTTCTATGTAGAGGATCATGTTATCTACAAATAATCGATGATAGGGTTTACGATCTGTCTTTCTTAGCATTACAAATCCTTATGTTGTGTAACTGTTAGTGGCTTGGGATTCTCTTCTCTCTCTCCTTCCTCTGTTTGCCTTTTCTTTGGCATTCTTCACTATTACAGTCTCTACTTGGCATTTCTGGGGGCCTCCAGCCCAGAAGTAGATGTGTTACTAAATCACTGCCCGCTGCCTTTTTCAGTTTGGATATTAAGGGAGAAAGATGGACCAAAAATGCAGCAAGAGGGATGGAGGAGGGAAGGGAGAGGGAGGGAGAAGACAGAGGCACAGGAGCAGGGAGAGAGGGAGAGGGAGGAAGATCCAGGTTTATGGATATAGCTCAGTGGTAGAGCATGTGTCTGGCAAGCACAAAGCCCAGGGTTCAATCCCCAGTACTATCAAAACAATTTTTAAAAAATAAATCCTTAAGGCAGGTGGTAATAACTGTTTTGGAAAAAATAAAGCAGGATGGAGAGAAGGGTTGCAAAGGTGAGGGGGTTCATTTGAACAGAGACAGGATGCGATAAGCTAAGCAGCCAAGCTGGGGTAAGAAGGGCCATACAAGGCCAAGAGGCCGAGTCAGGAGTTCCTGTAACCCCAGCACTTAGCCCGTACCACAGACATACTAGTTGACCAATCAACATTTGCTGAACAGTTGAAAGGCACAGAGAAGGAGCCTGCACCGCTTTGTCCGTGGGTGACACGTATGGCCTGGAGCACGCACAACTCTCTGAGTGGGGCACGAAGGGTTCTTACCCAGCTGTACCCACCTCCTACACATGCAGGGGTCTGCCAGTAGCTGTCGTGGCCAGCTGAGAGGTCATATCCCACGGGACCACGTGGTCACAGTTGCCTGGAAGAGGACAGCCATCAGAGAGGCCAGCTGTAGAGGGCCCAGGGGAGCGCAGGGACCCAGCTGAGCCCCCAGGCCTAGCCGGCTCCTTTCCCTGGAGAGCGCTGAGCCCCAGGTACGACTTTCCTTTCCAGCTGCCTAAACCTCGTGTGTCCTTGGCCGGCAGGCCTCGGAGTCCGGTGAGCCAGTGAGCACTGAGGCTCTGGCTGTTCTCTATGGATGTCCAGACTCGGCCCAAAAGATAAGCCCTCTGGAGCGAGCAGGGGGCCGAAATCCGGGATTTATCTTTCAAGTGGGAAGGAAAAGGATCAAAGGGGTCAGCACTGGGTCCTGGGGTCTGAGTTCCAGTTCTTATGGGTTGGGTCACCTGCTGCCACAGCAGCTGCTTACAAACAAGGGTGAGCCTCGAGGTCTTTATTTTATTTTTATTTATTTATTTGTGAAACCGGGGATTGAACTCAGACACTTGCGCTTGTCAGGCAAGCGCTTATTCTACTGAACCATCTCCCGGGCACCTTCCTCGAGGTCTTTATGACAACCGGGATGCTGCGGGATCACACGCTGTGCCGCTGGCCTGGGACCGGAAGAGAGCGAGGAGGAAGAAACCGTTCCAAGGGCCGCAGTGGAAGGGGCAGAGCCTGCGGAGGAGGGGCAGCCAGGGGCGCGAGGAGAAATCCTCTCTTCCAGGGTGTCATTGTAGCTGGGTATACAGCTCGTTCGCTCAGCCCATGAGAACTCACTTAGTGCCTGCTGTGCTTGACAGGCAAGCCCACCCTTCCTGAGGCTTGCAGTGTGCTTGGGTCGGCAGACAACCCGGAGTCCCAGCTCCTCCTGGCCTTCGCACCAGCCTTGCCGCAGTCCCTGAGCTCGCGCGCCCCCTCGTGGGAACTCGGGGCACTGCGGGCGCCGCCCCCACCCTAAGGGCAAAATGCAAAGTGCAGCGAGCCCCTTCCAAGTCCTCTTGCTGCCTAAGCCCCCCAAAGCCCCTGCCCAAGCTCCGAAAGTTTCACCTCCTCATTCTCTTTCATACCGAGGCCCTGAGCTCACCCTCCCTAGCACTCCTGCCACTGTGCCCTAGAGGTAGAAACATTTCTCTCCCACCACACAGCACCCCAGTATCTGTTTGCACCCCTGATTTGCAAGAAGACACCTCATGCGAGCCAGCTTTGGCATGTGCATGCAGCCGGTGGGGGCGGGATAACCCCTCCATCTGTGGGCCTGGCAGAGGGGCTTGCTGGATACGGACCACACTGGGGACCCTTTGAAGATGGGTCTCTCTAGCAGAGAAAGACTTTGGCTTGACAGCAAGGCCCAGCCATGGCTTCCTGCATCAAAACGGAGCCATGCAGTATGGAGAGCCCTTTCTGGTCATTACTGAGGTCCAGGAAGTTTATGTTTGTAAACCCCTGGAAAAGTTATTGGAATCCTGTGGAGTTAATTACAATCTAGCACTTCCAGTACAACCCATTGTGAGAAGACACTAAGGCATACTTGTAGTTCTGGGGAACCTAGGGGTCCTAAGCCCAGGCACACTGATGGCTATCTGGAAGGAAGGCCTGGACCCAGGGCTGCACCCAGGCTTTATCAATTTGTGAAGAGGGGAGGGGCTTGCGGTTGAGTGACTGTGAGCGTGGCAGGAAGTAGGTGAGCGCTGTGAGCTGGGCCAAGTAGGAGGCCTGAAATCACCTCTGCAACGTGCAGAGAAAGGACATGCAGAAGGAGTAATCTGCACCACACAACTGAGATAGTATCTAATGTTTGGGGAGCTATGCTTCAGCTCTGATGTGTAATTTTTATGCCCTGGGAAGTCATAGTCTCTTGTCTCGAGGCTCATCCCAGCTGACAGTGTGGCCGATGCTCTCAATCCTGCCTCACCCCAGCTTATACATGGAAGCTTCAGAGCCTAGGGAAACCCTGCCCTGTCATCTCTGCTTCAAAGACTACATATCAGCACCTCTGTTGGACTGATACACGTTGCTTAAAGCCAAGTGAAGGGGACTGAGGAGAGATAGCTTCCAGGTCTAAGCGCCTGCCTGGCAAGCTCAAGAACCCAGGTTCAATCCCTGGTACCACATGCTGTGCTGGCCCATGTTGGCCCTGCATGGAGCCAGCCACCAAAACTGGGCCTTGTGGCTCACACCTGTAATCCCAGTGCTAGAGTGGCTGAGACAGGATCACTACCAGTCCTGTAATAAATAAATAAATGATTAAAAATTAAAAGTGAATTTGAATTTAAGGGATAAGAAAAGTCCTAGCCAGCCCTGCACACACCAATACGTGGAAATACAGTTAGATTCAGCCAAAATAGAGACCCTTGCTCCCCCTTTAGGGAGTTGCCCAGTTCCTCCACAATGCAGCAGTTCTTGCTAGAACTTACCTTAGTGCTGCAGGAGTACAAGTCCTGTAGAGAAGGGGCTTTGGAATGACTCTGAATGTCCTCAGAACCAAGCCACCCTGCTCTGACTCAGTGGCCCTCCCACTCCAACAGCGTCCCTGAGTCTATGGGGTTGAGATGGGATGGGGGGGTCTTCTAGCACCTGCTGCACTTCAGCCCAAGAGGATCCTCTGCACAGCTGCCAGGTCAGAGGAATCTTGCAGGTGACAGGAGCTTAGGAGGGGATGACTGTGGCTGGCTCCACAGGAGGCCAAGGGATTGCTAAGGCCCCCAGAGCCCAGGAGAAGCTCCACATCCTCACAGGCTCCCTGGCTTTATCAAGCAATGCCCAGGCAAGGGTCTTTGCCAGTAATAAAATTCTTATGAGCAGATAGAAATCTTCCCATCTTCCTCTCATGAGGCTTATGAATAAATGATGATGCAAACACATCTTACATGCACATTGGTGATGTCTTGAGTCTTAGAAAAGCCATATTTTTTTTTTTAAAAAGCATAAAGATGTTTCATCTTATTTTTTAGGATTCCTGAACTAGTGAAGTCTGGTTCAGAAGCTGGTGAGACACTGAAATAACAGACATCTCCTAAAGGAGACTGAAAGAAACCAATAAATAGCGCTTTCCTCTCTGCCTGCATTCTGAACAAATTGAAAAAAGCCAGAAACAAGAGGAGGGAGCAATGAAATATCACCTGTCCAATTAAGCAAGACTAAATTGGAGGACGGCTCTTAGTGAGAAGATAAAATACTTGTCAACCGAACCCCAGAGGGAAGCAGACTCCCTCCCCTGGGCCGGCGGAGGTTCATGCTCAGGAGGAAAAGTGGGTAGAAGTGAAGAGTGTGGAGGAGCCAGGTCTTACCGATCGAGCCTTCTTTGCTTTGAAGAGAACATGAGAAGGATGACTATTTCCTCTAAGAACGGGTTTAGACTTCCTGTTCTTTTATGTTTTGCTCACACATGGTTGTTCTTTCAAATTCATATATATATTAATTAATATTCATAATATTCATATATATATATATATTAATTTTACCCCTCAAACGTCAGCAGAGCCTGTGAGGTAGTAGAGTAGCAGAGCCCTAGCACCATCTCGGCCATGGGCTAGGGAGTGAGGGCAGTCAGGAGGAAGAGGACGGGCATGGATGGCGCTCCAGATGCCTTGTGCTGTCGTGCATTCTCTTGGTATCTCTTCCACTCCAATCCAACTCCTATTCTTCAGAGTGGGAAAGTTATTAAACAATTTCCCATTAAATACAAACCATTCCTCATTTATAATTTATAAAACAAAAATATTAAAAGCAGATCAATTCTTGTTAACGCCAATGAATTTCTAACACCAGTAGTAGAATTTCAGAAAGAGTGAAACAGCAAAGTGAAAAGTTCCAAGCAGTAAAAAGAAAGGACCCTGGACAGCATGTGGGGAGGGAAGCAGATGCACCCGCAAGGCGGAGTGTGAATGCTTATAGCAGGAAAACCCTGGGCTGCAGCCAGCCGGACGAGATGACCCCGACCACGAAGTCACTCTCGGAATGAGGATTTGCAGGGACCATGCAGGTGTTCAAGACCCCCACACTTCCCCCTTGGTATAACACACCTGAAAATGTTTTATAATATATGCAAATGTTTTTGTGTGGAAAAAATGGGTGTCTGAATTAGCAGGAAGGATAATAGACTAAAAGGCATGACCCTGGTGTAGGGGGCGGGGAGGGAGAAAGCCCCGTAGCTGGTGTTGGCTCTCAGTACTTGGTAAGCGCCCAGTCTTCGGTGAGCTGAATGTGGGGAGCCAAAAGGAGAAGGGAAAGCTCAGGGTCCCAGTCAGGTGGGGGTCACGAGAGCTAGGCCCTGGCGGAGCCAGATGCTCCCTGGGAAAGCGCTAGGGCAACACGCTTCCGAGGGCAAGTGGGGCGCATGCGCACTGCTGCCTCCTCCATCCAAGTGCAGTGCTTAGAAAACATCGTTTGTTAATTCCTAACTAGGAGGTTGCTTTTACATGTTTGTGGTTGAATCCATACTAATGTATGATGTGAAAAGCTTCGTTTTAATTTAAAATTATGCTAATGTTTGTAGTACCCCCTGCTCCACGCCCAGGATCACCCCGTAAACCAACTAGAAATTTCTCCATGGAAGAAGATATTTTAAGCCCAGGCTAAAAATAATTTCCAGAGATAGTATCGCAAAGAATATGATTTCCCAATTAAAAGGCACTAAACTCACAAGGAAACGACAATCAGAATCAGACCGGCAAAGCCAGCAGATACTGAAATTATGAAATACAGAACACGAGTAAGTGCATTCAGGTGTGTTTAAGTAAGGAACAAAGGAACTGCAGACTATTTTTAAAAACAGGTAAAATTTGAAACATATAAGTAGAAATAAGACCATAATTCAAATTAGATTCAAAACATGAATTGAACCAGAGCTTAGTCATAGGTAGAGGAAGAATTAGTAAATTAGGAGGTTAACCTAAAAAACATAGCATTTATCATACAAAATACCTTTTAAAATAGGGGAAAAAAGATTGGTACATAAAACTTGGAATGATAAACTTCAGCACATCTCTGTAATTGCAAAAGAAGATAATACAAGAAATGAGAGACAGGAAATATTTTAAAATAGTTGATAATTTTTAGGATGAATATAAGATAACAAAATATCTGAGTATGGAAGCCCAAATAATCCCAAATAAAAAGAAGTTTAAGGGTTGGCGAGATAGCTCAGCAGATTAAGCGCCTGTTTAGGGAAACAGGGAGACTAGGTTCAATCCTGGGCACCACATGGCACACTGGCCCCACCCCTGGGAGTGCTGAGCGGGCCACTGAGACCAGGCGTGGTGTCACATGCCTGTAATCCCAGCACTGGGGAGGCTGAAAACAGGAGGATCACTACGAGTCTGAGCTGTGCTGTGAGATTCTGCACCAAATACACTAAAAATCAATCAATCAATCAATCAATCAATCAATCAATCAATCTAAAATGACACATAAAAGTATCCTCTCTAATTATTGTGGATTCAAGCTAGAAATAAATAACCAAATGAAAACTGGAATATTCAAAACAAGAAAATTTTTAAACAACTAACGGTAAAAAGAAGAAATCATAATGAAAATTAAACATAAATACTTGGGGATGAATCAAAATTCAAATGCAGCACACCAAAATTTATGGAATTCAGTAAAACCAGAGCTCTGAGGAAAATGCATAGCTATAAACACCTTCAAAGATTTCTTTCAGTAGCTTAACTTTATTGCATAAGGAACTGGGGGAAAAAAAGAAGGAAATTAAGCCCAAAAATAAGCAGATAGAAGGAAAAAAATCACTATTAGAGGAAAAATACACACAAAGTAGAAAATCATTAGAGAGAAGTAATGAAATCAATTGTTACTTCTTTGAAACTATCAAGAAAATTGATAAAACTTTAGCTATACCAACTTAAGAGAGAACAAATGACTCAAACTACCAAAATCCTAAAGGAAAGCCAGGGAGCATTAATGCCAAACGCACAGATATAAAAAAGACTATAAGAGACTACTTGAATAATTGTATGCCAATAGATTAGATAACCTGGATTAGTGGGACAAATTATTAGAGGTAGACAAGCCACCAATACTGACTTATGAAGAGATATACAATCTAAACAGCTCTACAATAAGTAAAGCAACTCAATATAATAAAAAATTCTCTAAAGTAGAGCCTAAGACCAACTGATTTCACTAGTGCATTCTATCAAACATGGAAAAGAAGGACCACTTCCAAATTCGTACTCTGAAGTCAGCATTACCCTGATACCAAACTAACAACAACGAACCAACCAACCCAACAAGTCACAAAAAAGTAAACTAGACCTTAACATCCACTATTACAATAAAAACCGAAACCCTCCACAGCCAGACGTGGTGTCCCGTACCTCTAAACCCAGCACTCAGGAGGTGGAGGCAGGAGGATGGCTGCAAGTTTAAGGCCAGCCTGGGCTGCGAAGTAAGTTCAAGGTCAGCCGGAGCTACATAGTGAGACCCTGCCCCCCCAAAAAAAATCCTCAACAAAATATTAGCAAACTGAATCAGCAGCTTACATAAGTAGGAATTATCCAGAGAATGTCAGGATGGTTCAACTATGACGGTCATATAATGTATACCACATTAATATAACCACGGCAAGAGAATGAGGATGGAAAAGCACACATAATGACCACAATTAACAAAACCCCAAATCCTTTAATGATAAAAATCCTTAGAAAACTAGGAACAGAAGAGAAATTCCTTCACATAATAACGATGATCTATAAAAAATGCACAGCTAACGTCATATGAATGATGCAAGACTGAAAGCTTTCCCCCACCAAAAATCAGAAAGAAGGCAAGGTTGCCACTCCGAATCAGCATTGCATGGGGTATCCCGGCCAGAACAGTTAGGCAAGAAAAGGACAGGTACACAAACGGGAAGGGAGGAAGTAAAGGTATCTCCATTCACAGATGACTCATGGTTATAGATAGAGAATTCTAACTAAGGTGCATGTGTGTACACGTGCGAGCGCATGAACACACACACAGAGTAGTGAGTAAGGATAGCAAAATTATAAGATACAAAAATACTGTATTTCTACCCATAAGGAACTAATAATTGAAATAAATATTTTATTTTTATTTATTTATTCATTATGTATTTAGTATAGGGTCTACAGGGTCTCACTACACAGATCGGACTCCTAGAGATGGCCCTGTTTTCAGCCTCCCAAGTGCTGGGGTTACAGTCGCACACCATCACGCCGTCTCGATCGCGTCTCAGCACGCCCCTGGGGCAGGCCAGCACGGCACTGCACTCTACCTAAGCAGGCACTTTAGTCCACTGAGCTATCTGGCGGCCCCAACTGAAATAAACATTAAAAAACCACTTCCATTTACAATGACAGAAAAAACAAAATACTTAGGAAAATATAATAAAGGAACTATGTCTTATGTATCCCAAAGTACAAAATATTGATGAAAGAAATTAAAGAACTAATAAGTAGAAATACATCTCATACTCACAGGATGAAAGACAATATTGTTAAGACAATAGTGCCTGGCAAGCGTGAGGTTGTGAGTTCAATCCCCGTTACCACCAAAAACAAAGTTTTCTTCAGTAGACTCTGACCTATTTCTGTTGAAGGCTGGCCAAATAGCTCAGAGGATCAAAGCACCTGCAAGCAGGCTCAGGGGCCAGGGGTTCAATCCCCAGACCTGCCATGCCAGTCCCGCCCCTGGGGTGCGCTGAGACTGCAATAGAGACTGGGCATGGTGGCACGCACCTGTAATGCCAGCTCTTGGGAGGCTGTAAACAGGCGGATCACTACAAATACGATCTAGTAGTGAGACCCTAAACACCCTGTAGACCCTTCCCTAAAATGCAAAAAAAAAAAAAAAAGACAATAGTACTCCCCAGATTAAAAACTCCAATGAAGCTTTGCATTGACTATGTAGCCCAGGCTGGCTTTGAACTTGTGATCCTTCTGTCTCTCCAGTGCTGAGGTTATAGGAGTGTGCCACCATGCCCTGCCAAAGGCCTTTTATTGCAGAAATAGAATTTTTTTCCCTAAATTATAAGGCCCCTGGATCTCCTGCTGCCCACCCCCACCATCCTCTGCTCAAAAAAGTCTTGAGAAAAAACAAGAGAGTTGGAAAATTCAGACTTCTTGGTTTCAAAACTCACCACAAGGCCATAATTATCAAAACACCGTGGTGCTGGACTAAGAACAGACTTATAGGCTGATTGGATGGAACTGAAGTCCAGAAATAAACTCACACATCTATGATCAATTAGTTTTCGAGACTGGGGCCACAACCAGTCAATGAAGGAAAGAATGGTCTCTTTGACAACTGGTACTCAGAGAACTGAATGTGCAGACACAAAGTGACACTTACTCTCACTTCATACCATATGCAAAACTCAGCTCAACACATACCACCTCTCTAATATGTACAGCTTTTATATTTTTAGTGAATCAGTTTAAAATAAGTTTAAATAAGATCAGATGTGGTGGGACACTCCTGTAATCCCAGCACTCAGGAGGCTGAGGCAGGAGGATTCTCGTGAATTTGAGGCCATCCCATACTACAAAGTGAGTTTAAGGCCCGCCTGAACTACATCCTGAAACCCAGTCTCAAAGACACAAAAATATGGGCCAGGGGATATCTTGATGGCTTAAGTACCTGCTTGGCAAAGGTAAAGTCCTGAGCTCAATCCCTGGTCCCCACCTCCCAAGAAAAACCCCATAAAAACACAAATAAAATAAATTTAAATAAGATGCAAAGAGAATTGCAAAAAAAATTCCCAGAGATAAAATCACCCAACAGCTAAGTGTGTGTTCACTATCCAGATTGCTTTAAATCTCTTTCTTTCATTTTTGCTGCATAAATTGTGAACAGTGGTATAAATAGCCTTTAAAGGCAAATGGAAGTAAAAATTGGATTCACATTATTCACAATGCAATGAAATGTTTCTTTCCCTGTACCCAAGATAAATTTTGCCTTGGATACACATTCTCAGGGGAATATGATGATAAACTCGGTAATTGACCACAAAGGAAATAAAATACAGTGACAACTGGAATGTAGCAGGAAAAAGTATCTCCAAGTGGACCACAGGCCTAAACGTAAGAGCTAAAAACAAAAATTTCCAGAAGAAAACATAAGAGAAAATCCTCATAACCTTGAATTCGACAGTGGCTTCTTAGAAACAACACCAAAGGTACACACAACAGCAACAACAAAAATAGATAAATTGGACTACATTGGAACTACACACCTTTGTGCATTGAAGGACACTACCACAAAGTGAAAAGAGCTTACAGATTAGGAGAAAAGATTTCCAAATCATTTATCTGATAAAGGGCCAACGTACAGTATGCATGTGCTAAAAGCACACAAAAATGCTCACAGTCCTGAGCTATGAGGCAAACATCCATCAGAACCACCCACAATAGAAGTCCACTTCCTCCCCATCACAGTGCCTGCAATACTCACCACAATGTCTAGAATAATAAATTTTAAAAAGGAAAATAACAAGTGTTGGTGAGAATGTGGAGAAATTAGAATCTTTACACATTTCTGGTAGAAATGTAAAATGGTGCAGCTGCTATGAAAAATAATTTGGCAGCTCCTCAATAAGTGAAATAGAATTGCCATATGACCTAGCAATTCAACTCCTTAGATATATTCTCCACAGAACTGAGAACATATGTCTGCACAAAACTGGTACGTGAGTGTTTACAGCAGTATTATTCAAAATAGCTACCAAGTAAAAACAAACCAAAGGTCCATCAACTAATGAGTGCATAAACAAAATGTGGTATATTCGCACAATGCAGTATTGTCTTGCCATTAAAAGGAATGTAGGGCCGGGGAGATGGCTCAGTGGAATAAGCGCTTCCTTGGCAAGTGCAAGGGCCTGAGTTCAATCCCTGGTTCTGCAAAAAAAAAAAAAAAGGAATGTAGTAAGCTGGGCAAGGTGGCGCATGCCTATAATCTCAGCACTCAGGAGGCTGGGGCGGGGGCATTGCTGTGAGTTCAAGGCCAGCCTGGGCTGTAGTGAGTTCAGAGCCAGCCTGAACTACAGGATGAGAGCTTGTCTCAAAAAATAAATAAATACACTGGAATTATATCAACTATCTTCCTTGTGTTCCATGTTTGAAAATGATTTATGACCTTAAGCCAGGTTGTATTCACCCTAAAATCAATCTTGCTCTTCATTTATGTAGGACATAAACTCAGAGGAAAAAAAAATACAGCTTCTCTTCAGACTTATTGCATGTGAATTGGCAATTTTAGACAATATTTCCATTTCCTATGAATAATATTTACTTAAACTCATCTATTTTCTCTGGTGCTATTTGAGGAGTTAATTTCATTACATAGGTAGATCTTTCTCATATGTAGGACCAGTAGCTTTGATGATTATTAACTTATTGTCATTCGAAAAAATTTAGAAAATAAATCACTTTTATTTATTGAAAGTTTTGTTTTTAATGTTTTGGAAGTCATTTCAGTTTTAAGGGGCTATTTCTTTGGAAGTACATTAAAGGTTTTCATGGTTAAAATTGGAACACCAAAATGTGATACTGTATTCTATTCTGTGCAAGCCAAACTTAAATGTGAGTTTTACTGATAATTTAAGATCTCAAAATAAAACAAATTCAAGTGCATAAATAAATAAATAAATAAATAAATAAAGATTTTATATGTGAAGTAGGAATACATGTGACTACACAAGGGAGTCTTATGATATACTAAGTGAAAGAAGTAAGGCACAAAAGATCACATATCATATAATTTTATTTATATGAAATGCCCAGAAAATTCAGAGACAGAATACATATGTGTGGCTCCCAGGGCCTATGATAAAGGGGAAATGGGAGTGAATAGTTAATGGTTTGGGGGTCTACTTTAGGGATAATGAAATTCTTGGGAAATAAATAGTGGTGATGGCCAAAGCACGTTGTTAGTACACTAATCTCCGCTGAATTGTACATAGGGCTAGAGGACATTAGTAGGCCCACCAAATACAAAGTAGCCACTGCCTTAAGAACGAGCGAGCAACAGCAGAGACAGCAGATGTCATGGAAGGGAGGGTGTCTTCTAACCGTCCTATGGCAAAGGCTTTGTAGCAAATCTTAAGAAAGTCATAATCCCAGGTGTGAGGAAAGACCATTCTAGAATAGGATAGAATAGAGTAGAATAGAATAGCGCATAGAAAAGTGTCAACAGAATAGTAAATTACTTAAGAACAATCCATTCTGAACCAAACCAGGATAATTTTCTTAGTCTACCTTGTTCAAGGTCTTGACTACTTTTTATCAAAGCAGGCTTAAAAATTGGCACCACACTTCCAGTTCAGTGTTTCAGAGACATTTATTTTTTGCTTTACGCAGGTTCCACTAGTATGAGGAGATGCTGAGGAAAGAAACCAAAGACCTAAATACTTGGCTTCATGCACTGTGTTCAGGGATTGGGAGACTCGGTATAGTGAGAAGGAAGTCTCCTCGAGTTGATCTATAGATTTAATGCAATTCATATCAAAATCTCCAGAAGATTTTTTGGGCAGATATGGACAAGTTTACACTAAAGCATAGAAAGGCATAAGTCCTGGAATCATTTTTAAAAATCTTGACAATAATAGATTAGGAGGAATCACCCTACCTGATTAAGGCTCAGTATACAACTAAAGTAACCAAAGCCTTACAAAGAGAACCCAAAGCTAGAACCAATACAGAGACTCTGGGTTAATTTTTGGCAAAAAAAAAAAAAAAATTGCAAAAACAACTCAATGGAAAAGACAGTCTTTCCAACAACCTGTGCTGAAAGCAACTAGACAGCCATCAAGAGAAGATTCCCTACCTCTTGGCTCCGTCCTACATTTGCCAGTTCGATTCACTCCACAGTCTCCTAAATGAAAATTTCACACTTCCTTGCTTCTCCTAAAGTCTCCACCACTTGCTCACCCAAGCAAGCTGGTGGGTGCCCTTTCTTCTCATCTCACTGAGGACATAATCAGATGGAAGAGGATTCCACACTCCCACAGCCATGGCCACTGAGCCCCTACCTTTCCTTCCCTGAAGTTCTCAGATCCAGGGCAGAATCCCCTTTTGTATCTAAATTCCATTCTTTCTCCCCAACTCAAAGTTTTTCTTTTGTTTTTGTTTTTGTCTGCAATTATCCTCTCTCTCTTTCATTATAATACACTTTTTAACTCTGTACTGGGTACTTCCTATTAGCACACAAATGTCCCATAATAACAGTCATTTTATTTTATTTTATTTTTCACTACACTGTCCTTCTTTATTGACAAAAAGTGAAAATTATAAATTAGACAATGGGATGGTAGGAATTCCCATCTTCTTTTTTTGAATATCTTTTTTTTGTTGTTTGATTTCTTTATTTTTTCCCATAATTTTATTGATAAACAAATAGCAATGAGACAGTTTCAAATCAAATTGGTAGGGCAGTTTCAATTTTCAAATCAAATGGGTAGGACATTGCATACATTCTTCCTAGTGGTTAATTGCTGTACAAGATGCGGACTTGATATTCTATTTACGAACACTATTAGAACAAATCACTCTCTTCATTAAGAGAATGTAACTATATATCTAACCTAACCACTTTGAATACACAGATACAAAATGGACATTCATCTGTATATTCTTTTTTTGTTAAGTTCCATTGTTTGAATATTATAGGTGTGTAAACTCAGCAAAATATTCTAAAAGAGTTCAGTAGCCTATAATAGTATTGGGTCTTCCGCTTGACTGGCAATGTCAGAAA
>NW_004524736.1:4321802-4415814 GCF_000260255.1 Octodon degus | reverse complement strand
CTCTCTCCCCTTCTTCCTTCCCTCCCTCCCTCCTTGGATGTAGACTTTATTATGAAAACAAACATCTACAAAAGTGAGAACATGGTATAATAAATCCCCATATACCTGATATAGATTAAATTGTGTCTCCTTCAAATTCGTGTGTTGAAGTCCCAACCCTCAGCCCCATAGAATGTGCCTGTATTAGTCAGCTTTTCCATATTGTGACAAATACCTGAGAAAAAATAGCTCAAAGGATCAAGGCTTGCTGTAGCTCACGGCCTCAGAGGCTGCATCCGAGACCGTCTGGCCCCAAGGCAGACACATCATGGGAGGAAGGCACGGAGGAGGGAAACTTCAGACCTCAGGGCAGCCAGGAAGCAGAGTGGGCTGGAAAGAGTAGAGCGCAGGAACGACAGGCTGGGAATAAGAATGTACCTTCTAGGTTACACCCAATGGCTTACTTCCGCCCACCTGACCCCATTACCTAACAACACACTCCCCAGATCCAACAATTACCAAAGGTCTTTCTCCAACTGGTATGTCTACCCCTATTTTTATTAAGTCTTATAAAGCTTATCACAGACCTCATGTTATATCACTCCCATATGTTTCAATGTGCACATGAGAAATCCATTTTCTTACTTAATCATAATAGCTTTTTCACACTAAGACCACTAGAAAAATTAATAGCTAGTGCTTTGTCTTCAGCTTTCTTTGATCGCCTTTAAAATGTCTGCATTAGACAGCTCATGTTACTGTAATAAAATCCCTGAAGCAATGAACTATAAGTAGAAAATAGTTTCTTAGCTTGAACTCTGGGGACTCTAATCCAAGGTCAGTGGACTCCTTGCTTTGGTAAGTGTGCTGGATTGCAATGATGAGGAGCTGATGTTGGAGCAATGGCATGCATGGCAAGCCGGGGTGTGGGGAGCACTGAGACTGGGCTCCTACAGTTGTTTTTGAGGTCATGGCCCCAATGATGTCACCTCCTAAAAGTTCTATGGCATGCCAATAGCATCACTCTGGAGGCCAGGCCTTTAATATATAGACTTTGTGATTTAAAACATTTCAAATTTAGGGCCAGGGAGATATCTCAGCAGCTTAAGCGCCTGCTTGCCTGGCAAATGCAAGTTCCTGAGTTCGAGCCCTGGTACCACAAAAAAAAATAAATAACTTAATTAATTAATTAATTAATTAAGATAAAACATTTCAAATTTAAAGAAAAGTTGCAAGCATAGCATAAAAACTTTCACATTTTTTTTTTACTTTTTAAGACAGGGTCTCACTATGCAGTTCAGGCTGGCGTTGAGCTCACTTTGTGGCCCAGGCTGGTTTTTTGTTTTTGTTTTTGTTTTTTTTTTAATGTATTTAGTACAGGGTCTACAGGGTCTTGCTACACAGATTGGAATTGTAGTGATTCTCCTGTTTTCAGCCTCCCAAGCACTAGGATTACAGGCACGCACTACCACACCCAGTCTGAATTGCTGTCTCAGCGCACCCCAAGGGCGGGGCTGGCACAGCGCGCCACGGATCAGAACCCCGTCCCCTGCATCTGCCTAGGCAGGTGATTGTCTTGAACTCTAGATGTCCTTCTGCCTCAGCCTCCCGAGTGCTGGGATTGCAGGTTTACACCACCATGCTCAGCTAAAACTTGCCTTTTCTTGAGCTAATTCAAAAGCCTAGCTCCCAAAAATACGTTAGTGTGTTTTCTACAAATAAGGTCATTTGCCTACAAATACAGCAAAATCATCCTTGAAACGTTACTACCGCCCAATTTTCATACTCCATTCACATTTCATCAATTACCTCTTAAGTCTTTTCTTCCAAAAGGATCCAATCTGAGATTATAATGTTTCACTCAATTTTCAAGTCCAGGGGAGGGGGCAAAAAAAAAAAAATTCATGTCCAGTACCCAAGATTCACCAATCTTCCTGCGACCATTTTGAGATTTCAACCCAGTTATTTTGTAAAGAGTGCCTCGGTTCGGGTTTGTCTGCAGTTTTCCCATGACTAGACTCAGGCCGTGCGCCATTGGCAGGAGTATGACAAAGGCGAGGCTGTGCCTTCTCACTGAGTCCTAGAAGGTGCTGCTTGCTTTCTTGCCCATTGTCCCCTTCTGGTGATGGTAACCTTGATTAGCTGATTGAGGCAGCCACCAGCAGGTCTCTCCACAGAAAGCCTCTCTTTCCCCCTTGGTAATCAATAAGTATTTTGAAGCTCTGTCACTACTTTTTATCTTCCACTTGCTATTTTAGCCTGTATTGATGTGTCTTTGCTGAGTTAATTATTACTACAAGGGGTGCCAAATTTTCTGATTTCATCAGGCTTTTTTTTTTCTGTATTTATTCATTGGCAGTCTGTTTAAGAAAAAGCTTCATCATTTTGTCTCTCTGTCTCCCTCTCACCCTCTCCTCTTTCCCACTGTCTCTGCATTTAGGCTCTGAGATTCTGACTTTATGAGCAATAATCTGTTATTGACATTTAATCTTGACGCTCAAATATTTCCCAGATTTGAGCAGGGAAAGCCTATTCATGCCGACTTTCTCTACCCCTGAGCACACCCTTATTTTCTAGTATGAGGTATTCCAGTCTTATCTTGCAATTTTCCTGCCATAACCTTGGAACCAGCTGTTTCTTCAAAGTACTGTCCTTCATATTAGAGGACAATCATGCCACAAACTGAGATCTAAGCCACTAGGGTGTTTTCTGCTATTGGATGGTGATGGTCCCAGGCCCTCTCAGTAGAACTATTTAGAAAATCTTTTTCCTTCCACAAATGTTCATCTATCTATCTATCTATCTATCTATCTATCTATCTATCTATCTATCTATCATCTATCTGTTTGTGTTTAGTTGTTAGTTTATTCTTCATCAAATCCAGCATTATGGGATTGTATCTCTCATTCTCCTTTTCATGCTTATAACTGCATTTTCTACTAGTGAGAACGCTGATCCTCATAGTTTGCACTATATTTATTTGCTCCATCTCCATATGTGACCAGTCTCACGGATGCCACCGCCACGCACAGGTGTTCTCCTCACTCCACTCTTGTGCTACACCGTGTACCCAGCTGCCCTCTTCTCCTCCGCTGATTCAGCCATTGGTGCCCACCTGGCCCAGCACCCCCGCCCCAAGGGCTTTGGACTGTGTCATTCAAGAAGGACAGAAGGAAGAGAAGGTCCAGTGTTTCCTGGAAACTCCTCTAAACAGGAAGCAATACAAAGTCACCAGCTACTTTCCTGGGGTCCGGCCTCGCAGCCCTCACTGTGGCTTTCTCAGCGGCACTTGTCACAGCTGCTTTTATCTCCTGCTTCCACTTGTCTGGCTGCTCTGTCTCCATCTTCTTGCTTGGCTCGTCTCATCTTCACGACTTCAGGCACTGCAAGGCTCCGGGCGCATGCTCAGATCTTTTCTTCCCCAGCCTCTCCCTTCCACTCCCGCTTTTCTTCTTGTCTCACTACAGACTTAAATCCCACACACTGAGTACTCCCCAGTTTGTATCACCAGCCCAACCTTGTCCCAGAGCTGCTCCTTTAAAGGTGTTTCCCATATAAGCAAATGACGTTTCATTCGTCTTGTGTCTCAACTTCTAGATTTCTGTGTTCTAAATTTATATCCAAGGGCTGGCCAAGTAGCTCAGAGGATTAAAGTGCCTGTAAGCAGGTACAGGGGCCAGCTGTTCGATCCGCGGGCCGGCCCTGCCCCAACGCAAGCTGAGATGGCAAGTGAGGCTGGGTGTGGTGGTGCATGCCTGTAATCCCAGCTCTTGGGAGGCTGTAAACAGGCAAATCACTACGAGTCCGATCTAATAGTGAGACCCTGACCACCCTGTAGACCTTTCCCTAAAATAAAAAATAAAATTATTTCCAATTCAACTGTGTATTATGTCACTCATACCTTCAGAGGACATCCCCAGACTAATTCTTGCCATATTCATTGCTGTCCTCTAAGCCGAGCCTCCGCAGTCTTCTGTGGCATCAACAGGTGCTCTGACTGCCCACCCCCTTTCTCTTTTGCTCCCAGACTCTCCCCACAGTAGTCAGAATGACCGGCTCATCTGTAAAGCTCAATTCCAGTTCCCTTGATAAAAAAGACAACCATTTTAGAATTTAAAACTGGAGAATAGCAAGTGCAAAGGAGAACAGGTAACTGAAATTCGAAAATAAAAATACTGATTTTAAAAATCAGAGCGCAAATGACAGCTGAATAAAATAGGCACAGTGGCCGCCACTGTCATCTCCAGAAAATGAAACAAAATATTTTTTTTTGTTTTTTTTGCTTTTGATACAGGGTCTCACTATACAGCTTGGACTCATAGGGATCCTCCTGTCTCAGCCTCCCCAGTACTGGGATTACAGGCATATGTCACCATGCTCGGTTTTGGTGGCCAGCACAGTGTGTCTGGGATTCCAGGGCTGGCGTGGTGTGTGGTACCGGGGATTGAACCGGGTCCTTGTGCTTGCTGGGCAAGTGCTTAGGCCACCGAGCTATGTCCCTGGCTCCTCACTTGACTGTTTATGAAGCTCCACACAGTCTCCCTGAAAACAAAGGAAGCCAGTCCCTTCTTCAGAGCAGGTTTGTACAGATGCAGAAGGTTCTCCCCACACACAGCAGAGGGAAGTCATGCTTATTGTTCAAAACAACAAGATCAAGAATTCTAGCTGCACTGGCTAATAGAGTGAGAAGGAAAAAAAATTTAAAATAAATATTAAGGACATGTCTAGAGGCATGAAAGTTTGTGGCATCCATGAAATAATGACAGTTTATTTTGAAAAAAATTCAGTAAAAGATCATGAAAATTAAAAATATACTTCTTAAGAAATATAACTCAGTGAGAGTAACATTAAACTCAGGTAAACAGAAAATTGGTGAGCTGGAAGATGGAGGTGAGATATTGTTCCAGGCTACAGTAAAAAGATTGAAAGCAACAGAAGACCCAATGCTATTATGGGCTACTGGACTCTTTTAGAATATTTTGCTGAGTTTACACACCTATAATATTCAATAACGGAACTTAGAAAAAATGGGGTATACCGATGAATGTCCATTTTGTATCTGTGTATTCAAAGTGGTTAGGATAGATATATAGTTGCATTCTCTTAATGAATAGAATGATTTGTTCTAATGGTGCTTGTAAATAGGATCACAAGTCCACTTCTTGTACAGCAATTAACCACTGAGAAGAATATATGCAGTGTATTATTTGTTGAAACTGTACTTCCGATTAGATTTGAAACTGTCTCATTGCTATCTATCAATAAAACTTTGAAAAAAAAGATTGAAAGCTTTACGAATGATAAAAGAAAAGTCATGAGAAAGCCCTATGAAGAAGCATACCCTCACTGGATTGTTGATACTTTGATCTTAGACTTACCAGCTTCCTGAACTATGCGAAAAAATTTCTGTTGCTTATAAGCCATCTACTTTGTAGTCCTTATTGTGGCAGCCCAACTAAGACAATACTAGACGCAGGCAGTACTTGAGGTAATGTTACGGTTTAGAGCTAAAATGTCCACCAAAGTCTCCTGTTCAGAGGTGGAGCTCTGTTGGAGGGGGAGAGTCACTGAGCGCAGGACCTGGAGGGGTGTGTTCTCTCCCCAGCTCCTCCTTGCTTCCTGCCTATCACAGGGTGAGAAGCATTCCTCCACTAGGCCTCTGCACCGCCATGTCTTGGCCCTGAGCCACTGTACTATGAACTGAACCCAATGGAAACCATGAGCCAAATAGACCTCTCTTCCTTGAAGTCGTGGGTGTCAGGTATTTTGTGCCAGCAGTGGGAAAGATGACTGATATTACCACACTCTTAAATTATGGAGAATAACTGTCTTGTATACTTTATAGTTTAGCTAGAAAAAGATGGAAAGTTTCAATCTCATTTTCTGAGCATAGATCACCATGGTCCTAAGATTAGACATGGACAGCACAGGAGGGAAAATTATAGACTCACTCTCATTTATATACATCAGTACAAGACTTCTAATCAATCAGTGACCAAGTGGGCCTGTTCAAGAATAGTATTCAAGCCAACAGTGGAATCCATACGGTGCTCCTGGGTGAGGAGGCTCCATTACAGGTCTTGGGCATCCGTGTTGGGTTCACTTCAGAGTTTACATTGTTACTGAGACGCAGAGCCCAGTACATCCTGGAACAAGAGGGCAGGAGCCACACACTACCAAGAGCAGAGCACAAAGAAAGGAGCTGAGTTCTTTGTCCACAACGCCGGGCCTCTGCACCAGCTTTTGTCTGTCTTCCTTTGGAGTTGCTTATTTCACAAAACTGAAATCCTGATAGTTTTAAATGCTTTTATTTAGCCTTTATACAAATCTCAGTTAAATTTCCAACAAGATCTTTTTGTACAACTTGACAAACTAATCTGAAATTCTGACTCAAGTATAATATGTCCACATTCCAGGCAGAGAAAAAGGGGGATATGGAAGAGGAAGGGGCAATATCCATAGCAGGAAAGTAAAACTCTGCCCAGAATGTACCCCTAGACTTCCTTGCTTCCCTTTCACTGAGCTGGGCCATGGGGGGAAAGACCCTCTCCTCAAAGAAGATGGGGAAATATAATGGGGAGGTGCATTACTGATACAACAGTATGCAACTGAAGAATTAAAGGCCTAAATGTAAAAGTAAATCACTTTGACATTATTAAAACACATCACAGAAGACCATCTTTTTCATTTTGGGGCAGGGAAGCCTTATTTAAATAAGGCATAAGAGGACTGGGCATGATGGCGCATGCCTGTAATCCCAGGCTTGGGAGGCTGGAAATAGGAGGATCACTACAAGTCTGATGTATTAAAATACATTAAAAAACATAAGACATAAGGGCTGGGGAGATAGCTCAGCTATCTAAGTGCCTGCCTGGCAAGTTCAAGGACCTGGGTTTGATCCCCAATACTGCATGCAGTTCCAGCCCCTGAACCCAGAGCATGCGGTGCCAGCCACTGAGATTGGGCATGATGGCACATGCCTGTAATCTCAGCTCTGGGGAGGCTGAGACAAGAAGATCACTATGAGTCCCAGCTGTGTAGTGAGAACCTGTACCAAATAACTAAATGAATAAAAGATTTTTAAAAATTTAAATAAGACATAAGGTCTAGAAAACAAGTCATAAAGAAGATTTTTACAAAAAGCCTTACAAATAAAAGCCTAAAATTCTATAGGGTACAGATTACCATAAGCATAGAAGGCAATCAACAGATTGATGGCAAGCATTTTATTTTATTTTTATTTTTATGTATTTAGTACAGGGTCTACAGGGTCTCACGACATAGATGGGACTTGCACTGATCTTCCTATTTTCAGCCTTCCAGGCGCTGGGATTACAGGTGTGTGCTACCATACCCACTCTCAATTGCTGTCTGAGCACGCCCCAGGCCAGGACCAGCATGGCCTGCTGGAGATTGAACCCCAGTCCCTGTGTATGCCTAAGCAGGCACTTTAATCTGCTGAGCTCTCTGGCCAGCTCTTGATGGCAAACATTTTAAATACATAGAAAAGAAATTAAGATCCATCACTTCTCAGCCTTTTGGTTACGATCAAGTGGAATTAAAACCCAGCGTTTATAGACCATCTACAGTTCTATGGTAAAAAAAAAAAAAAAAAAAAGACTCTAAAGAAAAAAATGCACAGTGGATATAAATGCATAATTTACAAAGTAGAAAAAAATAAATGACCAATAAGCATGTAAAAAGATGCTCAACCCCAGGAGTAATCAAGGAAGTGCAAATTGAAATACCAAGGAGATATTGTTTTTAATTATGAGCTAGCAAAAAAAAAAAATTGTAATCCCAAGTGCTAGTGAGGGGTGTTGAAGTGGGCATGCTCGGATAATTGCTGGAGGAGGGTGTTCATTAGTACAAGTACTTTGGAGAACGACTTAGTGGCATTCATTCAAAATGGAAAATGTGCGTCTCTTATAACCTAGTGATTATGCGTCTGTGTCAGTGCTGAACTAATACCCACATGCATATAGCATGTACTTAAGCATGCCCAGAAATGACCATGCTTTGAAATAGTAAGAGTAGTACAGTTAAGCAAAATGCGGTATGTTGCTAAGTTAGAGAACTTTGCTGCAGCCAAAAGTTGAGAGTCAGATTTAAATCCATCAATGTATATACATGAAAAAGTATATTATTCAGTGAAGAAAATAGTTGCAGTCTATAAAATACCTCTTTTCCTAAAAGTTCACACCCCAAGAAATACTATATATTTCTTGTGGATATATCTACTGTAGTAGTTTTTTGTTTTGGGGGGGGGTTTGTATTTAGTACAGGGGATACAGGGTTTACAGTGTCTCGTTATGTAGATTGGACTCGTAGTGATTCTCCTGATTTTCAGCCTCTCAAGTACTGGGATTACAGGTGTGTGCCACCCTGCCCAGTCTCAATGGCTGTCTCAGCACACCGCAGGGGCGGGGCTGGCACAGCGCGTCCGAAGATCAAACCTGGCCGCTGAGCTCTGCCTAAGCAGGTGCTTTAGTCCACTGAGCTATCAGGACAGCCTTTATTGTAGCAGATTTTAAAATATTTTTTAACGTGCAGGTTCTACACCAAAGTTATAACAGTGGCTACTTCTGAAAATAGAGGAAAGGCAAAATTATTAGAGCATTGAAAACTTTGGATTTTCTTATAATTTATAAGGTGAATACACTTACATATTAATATAATAGTCCTCCATTATCCACAAAGCACAAGTCTAAAGCCATGCAGTACACCTGACTCTATACTTGCTGTACTATATTTTAACATATACATATATACCTATGATAGAGTTTATTTTAAGGATAAATAATACAAATTCTCTATGTTTCTTATTCTTTTATACTTATACCTTTTCACTTAAAAAAAGTATTTACAGGGGCTGGAGAGATAGGACGGTGGCATAAGTACCTGCCTGGCAATTAGAAGGTCCTGAGTTCAATCTTCTAGTACAGAAGAAGAAGAGGAAGAAGAAGAAGGAGGAGGAGGAGAAGGAGGAGGAAGAAGAAGAGGAAGAAGAGGAGGAAGAGGAAGAATAAGAGGGAGAGGAAGAGGAGGAAGAAGAAGAGGAAGAGGAAGAAGAGGAAGAGGAAGAGGAAGAAGAGGAAGAGGAAGAGGAAGAAGAAGAAGAGGAAGAAGAGAAAGAAGAGGAGGAAGAGGAAGAGGAGGAAGAAGAAGAAGAAGAAGACTTCTTTAGAATATCTGTATTTCCAGCATCAGTACCCTTGTACTTTGGGGCCAGGGGCCATTACATGGGCCATTATAAGTAAGAATTACTTGAACACAAGCACAGTCTAATTAATGAACTGCAGGTAGCATACACAATGTAGATACACATTCTGGGCAGGGCAGAACAGGTATTCTGAGATTTCCTCATGCTGCTACCCAGTATAGTGTATAAAACTTAAAACTCATAAATTGTTTCTGGAATTTTCCACTTAATATGTTTGGATCATGGTTGACTCTGGTAACTTCAAGCTCAAGCTTGGAAGGTGAAACTGTAGGTAGGGGGCTACCAAATTTTGAGTCATACTATAAATGAATTCAAACTTCAAATCATAAAAATAAACTTTTATATTAGAGTGGGTTCCATCTTGTCCATAGTTTGCTGTGCATAATTGTGTTTGGTGGCAAACCACATAAAGCTCTCTCTTTTTTTTCCCCCACATAAAGCTCTCATTCCACAAGTTTTTAACAGATACTTTTGCATCTTCCTAAAGCATCTGCTTGCAGATCTCCCTTTCTAGGAAGGGTGGGCCCTTGAAGCCCCACATCCCCATGCTGGCAGAGCTATGAAGTGGGGTCCATAGAGACCTTGGCTGTGACCCCACTTCATAGCTCACTCCAGGGCTGCATACACACCCTCTGGGTTCCTTGTGGGAGCTCACTGCCTTGGGGTCTTTTGGTTTCCACAGTGCATACCCTCAGAGCCTTTGCCTGAGCTGTCCAGCATTATGAGTATGCCTGACACAGCATAAGTGTGGGAGTGGTGGCCCCCATTAGTATTTTCAGTGTCTTGGGCTCCTACTCCCTAACTGTCTGTTCTGCACCATAAAACCCAAGCCGGTGACAGCTCTTTCCTGCTGCTGCTGCTGCTTCCAGAGAGGCGCTCTGGGCTCTGGCTGGGTGAATCAGAGCAGCTCTGGTTCAGGTGCTGGGCCTGCCCTAGTGCCGGCACCCCTGGAAACTTAGCATCTGTTCGCCCAGTTGGGAGGCAGGCCAGGCCACCTTATCATGCTCCAGGGTCTTCTGCTCCTCCTGCCCAGAATATCCTGTCCTGGGGGCTGGGGAAGAGCAAGGGGCTGGGGAGGGGCCACGAGAGGAGAAGCAAGCAGGAAGGGAGGTA
Organism: Octodon degus; assembly: GCF_000260255.1. Taxonomy (NCBI): domain Eukaryota; kingdom Metazoa; phylum Chordata; class Mammalia; order Rodentia; family Octodontidae; genus Octodon; species Octodon degus. The sequence goes on along the minus strand of NW_004524736.1, from coordinate 4,405,499 downwards.
ATGGCGGGGGAGGCAGGAGGCCTGACAGTGGCATGGGCTCTGTTTTCTGGGAGGTGTGGGCACCCCTCACTAGCCCCAGATCCTGGTGTAGGACTGGGTGCTCCAGGATGTACTTGGTGACTGAGGAAATACAGAAAAAGGCAAGGGAGGGACTGTACCACTGAGGGACAGGCGGGGCCACAGCAAACAGGAGACTGGAGGCTCAGGTTATAAACTGAGAGCAGAAAGCCTGTCCCTGGGTAAGAGTCAGAGATGACAGCCAGCTGCCGTGGTGACTGCCCAAAAGTCTCAGCTGCTGAGGAGACTGAGCCAGAAGCATCACTCGAGACCAGGAATTCAAGGCTGGTCTGGCTGGCACAGCAAGACTTTACCTCAAAATAAAGCAAAAAGAGGCAGAGGCTGGAGCCAGGAGCCCCGTGGACATCCCCCTTCCCCCATCACTGCTTCCCTTGTGGGCTCACCCATGGGGTGGGACATCCCTTGTGGGATAGCCCATGGAGATTAGCACTGGGCTGGCCAGTCCCTCCACCGTCCTCTCCTATTGCCCTTTAATGTAGGAGCTGGGAATCGGGACCTCTGGGCCCTCCCACAGCCCAGCCTGTGCCTTTCCTCCCCTCTGAGCCCATCCCTGGCAGCCTTAATTAACTTCAAGAGACACTCACTAGCCCTGGGTTATGGGAGCTATAAAATTGCGAACTCTGATTAAAAATAATAATGAGAATGCCTATCGCCCATTAGTCTGTGCCAGAGCCCTTAATGAGGATTAATTAATTAATCAGTCTTCTTGCAGGCTGGGGAGGAGCAAGAGTTATTGGCATCCCCTTAGAGGAGGGATGGAGGTGGGTGGGGGGCTCGTGTTGGGAGGAAGACTTAGCTTGACCTGCCCTGGACCTTGCTAGCTGTTGGGTCACCAAGAAAGAGCTGGAAGCCTGGCATCAGAATCACCCTGAGGGGCAGTGCTAGCTGTGTGGGTTAGGGAAGTGCTTGCCTCTGCCCCAGGCCTCAGTCTCCTCATGCGTAAGATTCAGGCATTGGGATGACTACTTTCCAGGGATCTTTTTCTGGCCTTGATGTCGGTGACAACACAGGTGGTCTTTGGGCTCTATCTACCAGCTCTACTGCCGCCTTCCTGTGGTGGGCCAGCATCTTCTTCAGGGAAAGGAGAGTCAGTCAGACGCAGAAGCTGCCGCACAATGAGACCCAGGCTTGGTAACCAGTGCCCTCATCTCTGCTCGTTGTGCTGCAAAACTTGTGGTAAAATGTATGAATTGTAGAATTTGCCATCTTGCCCATTTTGAAGTACACGGTCCACTTGCATTAAGCATGTCCTCACGGTTGCATAGCTGTCACCAACATCTATCTGTCACTTTGCCATCAGACAAAACCGAGACCTGGCACCCGGCAAACGGTGGCACTCCAACCCCTCGGCCCCATGGCCCTTGGCCAGCAACGCTCGGTTCTGTACCTGAATCTGGTCAAGGCAGGAGCTCACCTGAGGAGGGTAGCACCGCCTTTGCTCTTCGGCAACTGGTGTGCTTCATTTGGCACAGGTGCTCAGGGCTCATTTATGTCGCTGTTACCTGGGCATTTTCCCTATTTCTGAGACTCTTTGGGGTTCAGGGAGCACTGTGTATACAGTGAGTCAGAGGTTGGTTTTCAGGCAGGGGCCACCAGGCCTTTCCAGGGGCTGCTAAAGGACAAAGAGAGGGGCCCAGCCTCCAAGCCTGTCCACTCTACTCATCAGGAAAGATTGTGAGACATTATACAGTTAAAAAAATAGGAGTACATCTGAATTACAATGCAACATGCAAATGAGTTTTTTCTCTCAAAGCTGGGACTTGGGAGAAATCCTGTGCTGGCACATTTTTTTCTATGCTGGAAGAATGGAAAGCTGAAAGGGTCACAAACCCATGCCACCAGCTTGGCCTGGAATCTGGTTGCAGTGGCCTGAGTGTGCAGGGCAGTTGTCAGGGCCCCGAGCTGCAGGGCGACTGAGATCCTGACCCTACTCTAAGTTTAGCCTTACGAACCCAAAGAGCCAAGGTTGCTGTGGCCCTTGTGGTGATCTGGTGGCTGACAACCAGTGCTGCGGCAAACGGCCTGGAGTAGGTGTCGTGGGTCTGGGGCTCACATCTCCCCTCACCTGAGCATGTGTGGTGGGAGTGGAGCATGGAGGAGGCAGCTTTGAGCCTCTGGCTCCCTGTGCTCCCCCAGGACCTCCCCAGCCAGGGGGAGCTGGAGGGGACCCCCCAGGATGGAGGGTGTCCTCTCTGCTGCTGGCCTCTCGGGGAGCTGCCCTGAAGCTCCAGAACCTGCCGCCGGGACCCTCTGCTTTGAAGCTCAAAATGTCTTCCATAATTTGGCCTGAGAGATGAGCATGGGGAAGTTGCCCATTTAATTTAATTTATTTCAATTATGTTTTAATTTAAGCTATTCCACATTTGCTCTCGCAGCTATCTTTTCTCGTTCTTGAGGTTGTTAAATTATCACTACTTGTGAGGAAAACGAAGATAAAAATTGGTCAAAAAGCTTCCAGAGCCAGCCCTGACACAGAGCTGTTTCCCCTGCCACCACAGGTCCTGTGTGTCACCTTGGGACCCTCAAGGCCAGGCTGGGGCGGGGCTGTCACCTCCATCACTCACCCCAGATGGAAGACATTTATAGAGTTCCCGCTGTGTGTTCACTGGGCACCATCCTGCTGGGCAGCAGGCACCATCCTGTACCAAACGAGCATCTCTGGGGCTCTGGGGCAAGTGCTTTGGCCAAAGCTCCCCAACTTCTACCTGCAGAGAGCCGAGGAGGAGGCACAGTGAAGCAGGCGCGAAGTTCCACCTAGCTACAGTGAGGAGGGCGTGGTCCCCACAGGGAACCCTGAGAGGAAATTTTCCCAGCTGGAAAGGATGCCCGGGCTGGGACCCCCGCTTCCGGAATCCCCAAGGGCTCCAATCAAAGGGACCAGAGAGGAAGTGCCCTGCCTTCTGCAGGCTGTGTCCTTGAAAATGGGCATTGTGCTCTTTGAAGCTCAGTTCCTAAACTGAAAAACAAGGGCATAATCTGGCCTAAAAGGATTTTGGATATAAATTATGTAGTGGCCAGAACAGAGTAACAAAATAGTCTGCAGAATGGGGGAAATTTTCCAAGCTACTCCCCAAAGAACCAATAACTAGAATATATAAAGAAAGAATTCAAGAAAAGTGTACCTCCCCAACATAAGACCCAGTCAAAAATGGGTGTCTAAATAAATAGACATTTTTAAGTTAAAAAAGTACAAATGGCCAATAAGTACAGGAAAAAAAAAAACTTTGCTAGTCATTTAAGAAATCCAAATTAAGGCAACAATGTTATTCCATTTCATTCCAGAATAATAGCTACCTTCAAGAAATCAAATAATAAATGCTGGGACACTTCGGGGGGAAAGGAACATTCTTCACTGTTGGTGGGAGGATAAACTAGTAAACTGGAAATCAATAGGGCAGTTCTCAAACAATTAAAAATAAAAATTCTATTTGATGTAGCTATTCCCCTTCTAGGTACTGCCCAGAAAGTTAGAGACATTGTATTACAGTGACACATGTATATCCACGTTTATAGCAGTACTAGTCAGAATAGCTACATCTTGGAAGTGGTCTATATGCCCATTAACAGACAAATGAATTAAGAGAATGTCATATTGATTCACAGCGGAGTATTACTTTGCCACAAAGCAGGATAAATGAGTCATTTGTAGAAAAATGGACGCATTGTGAGACCATAATGTTAAGGGAAGAAAATCAGACACACAACCATCTCCTGATTGCTCTTCTACGACAAACCCAATATGTAAATAAAGTAAAAAATAAAGATCAACACTAGGAAAGAGTGAAATGGATCTTTGGCCTATGGGAAAGGAATGAAGAGATGGAGATGAGGGAGGGAAGGAAGAGAATGAGATTTAAAATGGGGGCAGGCTTGTGATGTGCTGTGTACAGGCATCAAGCCCCTGTGAGGACCATGATCCCCAACGACTGCAAACATGTAGGGCACTGGTGGTGAACCTGTGGCATGTCTGTTACTCGCTCTTTTTTTTTTTTTCTTTCTTTCTTTCTTTCTTTCTTTCTTTCTTTCTTTCTTTTCTTTTTTCTTTTTCTTTTTTTTTTTTTTTTGGATCCAAATGCCTTCAGGGCAGGTTTGGCTGGCTTGAGTTGTAGGGATCGAACCACAGCAACCTGAGCCTGACTGCTTTGTTGAAGCAGCCACTTAAAGAACTGAGCTAAGGGGCGGGCCCCCTCGTTTTTCTTTTAAGAGAAAAATATGTTAATGTATGAGTTGGGTTTTTTTTTTTTTAATGAAAACCTTAACATTTGGGGTTAATTGCTGCGTTGTTACTTTGTGATCAAAAGACTGGGTTTTAGGTTGCAGTATGGGCAGTCATGATCACTGATGGAGTGTGTGTGTGTGTATGTGTGTAATGGATGGTGGCTGTGTTAAAAATGTTAAATTCTTATATAAACACAACAGAAACGACTTATAGAAACAAATAGCTGGTGAACCGTGGTAAACATGTTAAAAGAGTTAAGAAACAACAGAGCAGATAAGAACACAACTGGTAGGAAAGATGGAAAAAACAAAAATCCATCTTACATTAAATACACTGTTGCATGAAATTTCCATTGCTGTAACAAAATACTGGAGAAAAAAAATTATCCCAGTGTCAGAAGTCAGTCCAAGGTCATGTGGCTCCACTCTGGTGAAACAAAATATCATGGCGCCCCTGCGTGCGTGCGTGCGTGTGGGTGGTGGGGAGCTGCTCACCTCACTGCAGGCAGGAGGTAGAAAGAGAAGGGCTGGGGACAAAACGCACTCTGGGAGGGAAGGTCTCCAGGGACCCACTTCCTCCAAGTCAGCCCTGCCTTCTAAGGCTTCCACCACCTCTCCACAGCGCATTCAGCCTGAAGCCATCAATGGGTTCATCTGTGGAGGAGCTCTGAGCCCTTGGGACCCAGTGACTGCTCAAGGGCCCCTCCTCTGGGTGCTGGTGCACTGGGGACCAAGCCTTCAGGGAACTTGTCAGATCCAGGCTATAAAGAGGCCCCTAATATGTTTGGTGACCATGACATTTACATCAGTTTCCCACTGGTGACACTCATTCTGTCCCCATATGTCCTAGCCCTAAGAAAATGAATTGATTCTTTACTTAAAACATCCAGCCTCTAATTCCTATTAAGTTTTACTATGTAAAGTGCCCTTTATAATTAACAAAGGCATCAAAGTGGATGGAACGTGAAAAAAAACGAGTAGCTGCACATCAGGGTGATAAGATGGAGCTGCCATTGCCCCCCACCCCTGAACCCAAGGGATTGGTTCCAGCTACCTGCTGTCTGCTGACCCCCCTTGGTTACCTGTTTCTGTTCCTTTTCTTCCCACCACAGTGACAAGGCTGACATAACTCAAATGAGTCATTTGACTGTCACACCGCAGGATCCATGGCAAGTGTACCCATCCAACCCATGGGCACCTTAGCCTGGGGGTTAACTTGCTCATCTCTTTCCCCTTGCTTTTTGCTGTGCATTTTAAATGGCTTTAGTAAGCTATATAATCTTATAAGCCATACAGTGTTTATTTGGCCTGTGAGCCTTCTGTCCCATGCGTGACCTCCAAGGCAGCTAGCGTACAAAAGCTACCACCACACTGAGTTAAGTTCCCACAATACAATGCAATATGGGATATTGTTGGGGCACTCACAGATATGCCTTGGGGAGGGCCTGAGGGGGACACATGTCATAATAATTTGGATATGAAAGTTTATCCTGGGGGTATAGTCTTATACAGTTGTTGCAATTTCCAGGGATGGTTGAGACACCATCTCACATCCCCTAGGCTCTACTAAGTGTGGCCTCATCTCGTAGGCATAAAGGATTGAGTGTCTCTTTCCCTGGAGCCTGAATGAACCTTTGTGGCTAGTGAAGCCTGAAGGTGACGCTGGGCAAGAACAGAGGAAGTGCCTTCGGAGGTGATGCGGCCTCTGCTCTGCTGCCTGGCGTGAGCTCTCACTTTAGAAGGCTTCAATCACCCGCAAACTATTGGGCACCATGCCCTAAGGCCACCATGTGATGAAGAAGTCCCAACAGACCCACATGGGGAGGCATTGTGTACAGGCTCAGAGCCCAGCTGAGATGGAAGCCACAGGCGGTGACAGAGGGCAGGCACAGAGTAAGCGAGCCACTGATGTTCCCCAGCCCTGGCCTCTGGTGGTCCCAGGATGTGGCAAGGCTAGGACACATTGGCTATATTTGGCAGAGCTGGTCTCCTGTGGCCCTGGGATGCCTCCTCCCCTGCCAGGTTTCCTCTCTCCACGCTTGGCTCCATCCTTGCCCCTGGGGACTTCTCTTGGGAGCTCCCAGGGAGAACTCTGAGCTCCACCCAGCCAGTCTGAGTTTCCCTCAGAGCCAGTCCTCAGCCTGTGAGGGTGCAGGGTGGGGATTTGTGGGAGTCACATGGCTGCCAATAGCCTGTACCTCAGGGCCCGCCCAGCCACTGCCTGAAGCACCCAGAGCCTGTCACTACAAGGCAGAAGACCTAGTGAGCCCTGTCCAATGCACACACCTACTGCAGGCCTTTCCTCAAGCCTAGTGGAGGCTGGATAGGTGCCAAGAGCAGGCAGAGTGAGCTGAAGAAAGCTAAGACCCTGGGGTGGCCTGGCCTGGACAAGCCTGTTTATTGCTTCCTGTCTGTCTGCCTCTCTAGGGTCCATCTCACTCCTTCCCTCAAAAGCATTTTCTCTCACTTTAGCTCCGTCTCCAGCTCCCCTGGCTTCTCATTTACTCTCAGTTCCTTGTGCATCTGTTGGTCTCAGTCCATTTAGTTTGCCTCGAGCTGTCTCTCTGTCTTCCCCCGCCCTCACGCCAATTCACTCTGGTAAGCACCATACAGGGGAAGTTACTTTGTTGTGACCCTTTGGACCTTGCCCCGTATCCATCTGCCAGTGTCTGAGATAAAGATTATTCAGACAGTCCAGAGATTTACCAAGGGGGGCCCAAGAAGAACAGAGGCAGTTCGGGGGGCCATTAGAACATGGTGAGAATGCAGTCTGACTCATGCATCATCATTCACAGCTGTGTGACCATGAGCAAGTTACTCGACCTGTCTGTGCTTCAGTGTCCTCATCTACAAAATATGGGTGTTATGGGAGCTGCCTCATATGACAGATGCATGTGTGTGTGACACACACAGAGCAGGACACAGCAGGGAGTGAGGTGTTTGCTCTTATTGTCACACCAGCCTCTGTGCTCTGGGGACAGAGAGCAGACAGGCAGGGATCAGACAGGCAGGCAGTGTCTGCTTCTCCCTGGAAGCTGTTGCCTGCAATCCTTTGTAGAAGAGGAAGATACTGGGCCAGGGAGATGGCTCAATAGAATAAGCACTTTCCTGGCAAGCACAAGGTCCTGAGTTCAATCCCTGGTTCTGTCACAAAAAAAAAAAAAAAAAAAAAAAAATTTAGAAGAGGAAGATACTCCCTTAGCACCCACACACAGCACCCTCCTCCACACTTTGACCTCCACTGTCAAGTCTTTCTCTTTCTCAGCCCTCCCAGTCAACCTTCCTCTAAGACGTGTTCCTCAGGCTGTATCATTGCCCTTGCTCCTGCACTGACAGCCCAGAAAAGGGCTTGTGTGGCTACCATTTCCAGCCTCTGGGACAATGTGACAGTCACAGCTTTCCATAGGGGAGCAGGGAGCTCAGGAGCTCAGGATGCCTCAGTCATCTTTTCCATTTGTCAACTCTTTTCCATTCCTTTGGGCCCTCTCAGTATTTCCTGGAAGATTCTAGAATCCTTCCCCATAACATATTGTGCTATGCAGCTTTCAGAGTCCTGTTAGTAAATAATGCTATGACTTGCTCAGCTATTTTCTGTGTCCCTTTGGCCACCTCAGCCAGACCAGAAGCTTCCAGAAGGCAGGGGCTATGCCACCTCCATCTCTGAATGCCTACAGTCCTTGTTTCCTGAGGATGACTGTGTGCTGAGTCAACAAGGTGGAAATGATGGATGTTTTGAGACTCTTGTCTGTCTCTAGAAGCCAGTGGTGGTCCTGGAAATGGGTCTACAGACTCACAAGAGCCAAGAAAATGAATTCATCTCCATCGCTAGCACCGCTCTCCTTGCTTTTGTCAAGCCTTTCCTTGCTGAGATGTATCTTGTTCTCTACGCTCTGTGGAGAACAGCAGGAGCCATGCTCGGGTCTTCTCAGGGAAGACAGGGCACAGAGGGCTGCTAAGCCCTCACAAAACATCACAGGAACATCGCCTCCCCCTTCCTGGGGTCCCCTGGACAGGTGCAGTGCACACTGCCTAGAACTGGGCAGGGAGCAGGCAGGCTGCATCCAGGGAAGGAGGAGCAGATGATAGCTAATCCTCTCTAATTATTTATAATCACTGAGAGCAAACACTCAGGGAGCACTTGCCATGCGCTGGGTGTCGGGCTTGGCATTCTCTCCCTTGCTCCCCTCAACAGCCCCAGGAGTAGATCCTTACAATATCATCACTGTTTCTTTTAAGACCAGGTCTCCTTATGTTGTTCAGAGGATGATCGTGAACTCCTGGACTCAAGCGTTCCTCCCACCATGCCCTTAAATAACCAGGACCACAGACGCATGCCATGGTACCCAGCTTTATCACCCCCATTTTCTAGATGAGGAAAAGTTATCTTGTTCAAGGCTAACTTGAACAAGGCTAGCTTGTTCAGAAGCACACAGCAGCAAGTGGCAGAACCAAGACTTGAACCTGGGCAGCGCTGTCAACACATCAAGTGCAGCTCCACCCTGCACATGACACCAGCATTCAATGCTCACCATGCTTGTGGAAGGAAGACCTTCCTGCTGATGCTCTGTGCTTTACCTGTCATGTGCCCCAGGCTCTCTGGGCCCCTGTCTCAGCCAGTTCTCATACAATCATGCTGTGTGACAAACCACCTTCAGGTCTCAATGGCTTGCAACAAAGCACATTTATAGGTATCATGGGACTGCAGATCAACTGCTGTTTGTCTGCACTTATTACACCCCTGGTGTGTGCCAGGCAGACCTTTAGGATTATGTCTGCAGGAGACACTGCAATGAGAGGAAGTGCAGGCCCTGTGGTGGGAGCTGTCCAATGGGCTCTAGGTACACACAACAAGGGAGTGACCAATTTTTCCCACGAAGAATCAGGAAAAAGGGAAACATGCAAGCTGGGCTTTGAAAAAGTAGTAGGATTTTTAAGAGACACCTGAGATGGAGAAGGGTGTTGTAGGAAGTGGGAACCCCCTTTCACCAAGGCATAGAGGTATGAAGAGACAAGTGATGTTTAGGGGACACAGGTGGTTTAGTTTGCTGAGGAATAGAGTGTGTGGACAGACAGGGAGGAAGCAGTAGGCTGTCCAGGGAGGAGAAAGGGTCAGGCCAAGAAGTCTGAGAAGCCCTTGAGCTTTGCTAAGCTGCTGAGTGAACTGATTTAGCTTTTAAGTGAGAAGAGGGAGTGAAGGCAGAGGAGGGTTAGAAGACTGACAGCTCTCCAGGGAGGGTATCCCGTAAACCCCAGCCAGCTGGACCCAGGTTAGGGGTGGGGAGCTGGGAGTTCATGATCCCAAGGTAGGAGGGGACAGAAGCTCCCAAACCCCCAAAAGTTCATGTAGTGTGTGACTGATATGCAATGTAATGAATATTTCTGTGAGGCTGGAATTCAGCGAGATTCTAGCTTAAAGGCAGTGCCATTGAAATTTTTCATCAACAGCACCATAACTGAGATAAACTCATGGCCCAATTCTTAACCCCAGGTGGTCTCTCTGTAGTTCCCTTATTATTAGTCAGCTTTTTACAACTGTAAGAAAATACCCAAGTCAGACTACTTTATGAAGAAAAGAAGTTTGTTTTGGTGCACAGTTCTGCAGGTACCAGTTCCAAGCAGCAGGACACAGGCTCTGGAGATGGCCCCACTGAGCTGCACTGCATCAAAATAGGAGCAAATGGAGGCTTGGGAGATGGCTCAGTGGAATAAGCACTTCCCTGGCAAGCGCAAGGGTCTGAGTTCAATCCCCAGTTCCGCTGGACAAAAAAAGAAAAAGAAAAAGAAAACAAAATGCAAAATAGGAGCAAAAGTATATTTCCATCTGTCTTAAAAAGCCACCAGGATTCAACCATGGGGACTCCACCATAATGGCCTAATCTAATCTGTTTACTTCCTGAAGGCCTCACTTATAAACACTGTGGTCAGATTAAATTTCCAGTCTTTAATGTCATTAATATGAGATTTTAGGGATTAACCTCCTGCATGAATGGGGGGGGCTATACTATAATCAATTCATAGTGCCTAATTTACCCAATTCTTTGCTAAATGTTTATTTTGTTTTGTTGCATTTTTTTTGAAGAGTCATTCTTCTAGAGGCACGCATTCAGTATGCCGGGTGCCGCCAGAGGCTCTGGGAAGCACTTGAGCCCCTGGGCCCATGCTGGGGCTGCCCTCTGTGGGTTACAGACCATGTCCAAAGAGTGCCAGCCAAGGCAAAGTCTGCATGGGTCCCTGCCAAGTGCAGACAGACATGCTCAGTTGCCCAGCTTGGACACAGCACTCAGTGTCCTTCACCAGTGACAGTCAGTGCTCAGCACTGACAGGAAGCAGCCTGGGGCCGCACAACCAAGCAAGGCCCCACAGGGCGCCCCGAGGAGGCAGCAGGACCTCACAACCTTTCCCTTCTCTCATCCTGCAATCTGTGTTCCTCCTAGTTGGGCTGCCCCAGCCAGGCCTGAGGCAAAGCCGCAGAGCAGACACCTGGCTGGACACAAAGCCCACCCCATAAACAACAAGCCACATGGCCAGCTGTCAGTGGAGGGAGGGTGTGTGGCTGGCTGCAAGAGAGGCTGCTTATTTTTAGCCTGCTTATTGGCTGGAGCTCTGCAGACCAGGATGTGCTTCCTGCTCCTCGCTGATGCTGTTATTTCTCCCCACCAGGGCTGGGAATTAGTTTATTTTCTAGGCAGCCACCTCAGCACCTGCCCACTGCAGCGGCAGGCCCCAGGTAGGTGGCCGTGTGTCTATTAGTTTTGATTGCCAATATTATGGGGCATGAAATCCCTTGGGGAGGCATTGGGTATGGGCTTCACACTTCCCTGGCTGAACTGAAGTTTGAGAGATGGCAAGAGGCATGGCCCAGGTTGCAGCCCAAGGGACAGCAGCAGGGCGACTCCAGCCAGGGCTCTGCTCTCTCCTATGCTTCATCCACTGGCCCGGTGGGGACACGGTGAAAGTCTGGCACCACAGGGATTGGGAAATGTTTCCACAGGGAGGAGGGACCTGGTTTCCATGTTCATGTTAGGGAAAAGCTGTTCGTGTTAGGGTAGCACTCCATGTTCGTGTAAGGATAGCACTCCTTGCCCCCTTGGCTTCTGCTGGCTCCAAGTGTCGTGTGGCTTGTCTCCACCTCTCTGCTGCTTTCTGAGGAGGGACTCCACCCCCATGGCTTGGTGTCTCAAACCTCTCTTCTTTTCCTTTCTCTTACTAGGACCAGTCCCTAGATGTAGGCCCACCATGGTTTCAGCCCTAGATCCTTCCTAACTTAAGTACTGTATCATCCACATATTTGTGCCCCCAAAACTTCATACACAGGAACCCATTCTGCAATATGATAAGGGTAGAAGCTGAGCCTTTGAGAGACCATTAGGCCACGAAGACAGAGTCCTTGGAGAGACCTGAGAGGGCTCCGGTGCCCCTTCTACCAGACAAACACACAGCAAGAAGGTGAGGTCTGTGAAGAGAGAGAGAAAGTCCCACACCAGACACAGAATCCACCTCCCTTCAGCTCTGAATCTCCAGCCTGCAGAACTGTAATGTAACTTCTATTGTTTATAAACCTTCCAGTTTAAGGTATTTTCGTTATAGCATCCCAAATGGAGTAAGAGGAGTACCAATGTAACTACATTTGCAAAGAACTGATTCCCAAGCACCGTCACATTCACAGGTTCTGGGAGTTAAGACCTACACAGATCTTTCTGGAGTGACTATTCAGTTTGCAGCAGCCAGGTCCTTTGGAGATGCTTCTTAGTTCTTTCCCCTGGCTGCAGGGTGACATGGCCAGTGGCTGTGATGTCAAAGGGCATAAGCCTGCCTCTGTGCTGTGACACTCACTGTTTTAAATTCTTTTCTCAGGCTGGCAAGATAGCTCAGGGGACTAAGTGCCTGCTTAGGCAAGCACAGGGACCTGGGATCCATCCCTGGTACCACATGCCGTGCCGGCCCCACCCTGGGGCAAGCTGAGCCGGCCACTGAGACTGGGCATGGTGGCACATACCTGTAATCCCAGCACTGGGGAGGCTGAAAACAGGAGGATCACTATGAGTCCAAACTGCATAGTGAGACCCTGTACCAAATACATAAAAAAAAAAACAAAAACAAAAAGCACCTGAGACTTTGGGAGGACATCTAAAATACAGGCTGGAACACTCACTTGCCTCCTTGTACTAGTGCAGTGAGAAATTTGGCCAATACTAGAGCCCCGACTGTACATGATTTCAGGCCCTTCTCCTTTTCCCCCATGCAGGAAGCCAGAAAACATGAAGAAATGAGATTGGATAAAAAAGGAGTCTTACAGAGTGTGTGCCACCTGGGCAAAGGAAGCAGGAAACAAACAAAAGCGCCCGTAGGCCTGTGTCCCGCTGAGCTGCCATAGCACCAGGCCTCCTGCCACCCGGCAAGGAGAAAAGGGTGGGCTGACACCTGGGGACCCCAGAAGCACTGGCAAACTCAGAGGGGCCCGCTTTGGGCCGTTTTCAGGCTGAGCATCCATCCTAGTACTCCCCAGTGTGCAAGCTGCCCCATACCAACACCGGTCCCTTTCTCTCTGGCCAATACGTGTCTCATCCCTTGGACCGTCCGGTGATAGCGAGCTAATTCTATGAACAAATTAAAGCCAGCTTGAGAGTTAATGATGGACATTGTCTGCCAGCCACTCAACTGAGCTGCTGGGGATATATTTTGGATTATCATGAAGAAGAGGCCTGAGTTTGAAGAGAGGAGTCCTGGAGAAGGGGGTGTCAATCTTAAGACAGACAGACATATTGTTGACTTCAGGGCTTTTTTCAGAGCCATGGGCTCTATGTCTTACTGCTCATTTCCCCAACACACACACACACACACACACACACACACACACACACACGCGCACACACACACACACTGCCCACTGCTGGGTCACCCCTGAGTACCCTTGCCTTGAACTTGTGGGGCCCAAAGCCTTTGAGGAACCTGCCGAAGGAAAAAGTCCCAGAGGAACAGCATTTCAGACAGGCCTGTGTCACAAGAACATATTGCTGGATCTATTTATTACCATTTCCTCCTACTTTAAAGATGAAACAACTGAGTGACATGCCAGCCCAAGGTCACACGCAGTGCAGCCTCTTTGATCTGGGCCCAGGCCTTCTTCTGTCCCTTGAGTCCACCTTCTTTTTATTTAAGGGCTAGTTTATCTGTATGACTTCAATGCCATTTCTGCCCTCAGCCTTGACTCTCAGAGCCAGCCATTTGAAAATTGCTTTGGTTTGTAGATATGCTTGTGAAATAGCAGGGTGTGTGCCGGTGTGGGCCTGTGCGTGTGTGTGCGCTTATGAACATGCATGTATTTTCAATCTAGTTGACTGGTTCAGAATTATGGACTTCATTCTCTGTTTTTCCCTTTCTTCTATAAACACTTCTTTTAACTCTTTCCTGTTCTGTGTGAGCAGCAATTTCCTCCCCGCTGCATTGTGCCCATACTATGCTTCCTTTGCATTTTACTCACCGATTTTCACAGGCACAGGCTTTCTATCTTCCACCACAGTGGATAGTGCCACAGCCGGCCTCACACCTGTCACCCTACAAAAGTGTTCATGAAGATTCCTGCAGGGCACATGCCCATAACAGATGCTGGGCCGAAGGGTGGGCATGACCTGTGTTGGCCTCGGGATTGCCATTACGCTCCAAGGATGGCCACGCTCCATCTCTGCCACCCACACGATGTTTGCCATCTAGTCACCCTGGCTCCCTGGCCATGAAACAGAACACATCATAGAGGTTCTGATGAGCTAAAAGAAGAGGGGGGAAAATTTACAAAGTTTCCCTGTATAAAAATATGCAAATCACCACCATGGACGAACTGTTCCATTCTGCCAAATGACCAGACTGCTCCGTAATCCCCGTCTGTGCCGTGCCAGGGGTCTTCTGTTTGCACGGCCAGATCACGCCCTCTGCCCTGCTGTCTTCCTACAGGCTGACCTGTCTGGCAGCTCCGACTGGACTTCCGGTTGGTGAGGGCCATCAGGAAGCACAAGACGAAAAAGCTGCGGGGCAGGAGGAGACTGCAACAGGGATTTGTTCCCTGGCTCCATTCTCCTGTGGAGACTCGTCTCATCCCCCTAGCATCTCTTTTTCAGCTTTTCCAGGGATAAGACCCCTCTCACAGGACCCTGTTACTTGTCCTTGTTTTTTAGGCCTGGGGATTGAAGCAGCTCCTCTCTGTAGCCCTGGGTGATGACACCACTTCTTGTGCTTTCCCTGAACTCTTTTGGTTCACCTTTGTGCATGTTACAGAACAGACTGTCACCTGTGTCACACAGGGACCAGCTGATGATACGATGTCTGTTATTTGAAGGAATATATAAAGCAATGGGCTAGACTGGATAATATTTGAGGTTAGTTGGAGCATTAACCTGAATTTCAGGACAGGTACCATGTTTTCTGGTATGTCTGTTGCAAAGTCCCAAGAGAAATGCTATCTGGGCCAGGGTCTCTGCTAGGAAGCATATTTCTTCAAACTTTTCACTCTCTCATGTACTTCCCTAAGTGACTTCAGATCAGTGTCACCTTCATTGCCCCCAGAAACCCCAGGCTCTTCTTCTTTGTGCATGTTCAGTTTCCTGGATGTCCTTTGCTGTATATACCTGGGTCTTCTCCCTGCAGCATGACTGCCACAAGATGGTGAGCTCTTGCACACAGGCCTGGGTCCCAGCTACCTGGCACCATGCCTGCCCCACAGCAGACTCTAAGAGTTCGTGCACTGCTTGCTGGCTCTAAGCATTTCCCCTGAGCCCATCAGGGTCCTTCCTGGACCAGTGAAGAGCATAGCGAGCATCCGCCTTTCCCTGTGCTGTCTGGACCCATGGTCTGTCCCACTTTTGAAGTGTCAGTGACAGAAGCTAGGAGATGTGGCTCACAGATCCCGCAGGGCCAGAGGACTGACACTTTAATCACATAATTATTTCCACAGTAATGATGGTGCTGGGGAAGATGAGGCCTGCTGCCTGCAGGATGGATGGCGTGAGGATGGGTGAGTTATATTTTCCCAGATAAAAGCACCGATTGCCTATAAACTCTGATTTTGCCTCATGTAAAAGCCACTTTATTGCACATCCAGAAATTACTACCCGTATAAAAGCACATTATTGTGATGTAAAAATAGATTTTTATATAATTTTTTCATGCCACCACCTTGTAATTCCTCATTTCCAAGCACCCTGAGATTGCAGATAGGTTTATTTTTCTCTTTTAATTGTTTGCCACGGCATGCCAATTTATGGTGAGATATTCTTCCTGAGATCAGAGCAGGGCCAGGGCATAAATATCAGCCATCACTTCAGCACCCAAAACACCACCAAACCACATCAGATTCCACGTGATGCCAGTTTAGGGGAATGTTGGGGTTCCATATACTCACCCAAAGCCCTCCAAAGTAAGCAGGAGGCAGAGGCCTCTGTCCCCTCCCACCTGGCAGCTGACTAGGAAAGGTGTGGTGCAGAAGCCTGGGGGAATGAGGCCAAGAAAAGCCAGGCTCAGGGCTGTTTATTAAGCCAGCGGGCCCAGCCCACTGGGTGTGTGGGGTGGCCCCCGCAACTATTCCTTCACTGTACAGGGACGGGGCCACCTGAGAAGCTTCCCTGGCAGAGTGCTGATGCCTATGGCCTGGGCCCTCTCCCATTGGATAGCCCACGCACTCTTACCTGGGGAGAAATGCAGGAGTGTCTCCCCTTAGAAAGTCCTCCCTGGTGGGTGGCTGCTCACTGGGCTGCCTCCCTGCTGCAAGGAGCAAAACTCCCGAGGCTTCTCACCTGTCAGAGACTGTCCTCAGCGAGAAGGGTCGCTTCCCTGTCTTTCTAGCTCGGAGGTCGGAGCTATGAGTTGGATCTGGTCCCTAAGTCTGCACTGGATTGAGCTAGAGTGCCTCTGCCTGCCATCCAAGGGCTACTGGGCAAGGTCTCGGAGCTGGACAGCTGGTGGGGATGCTGACTGGGGCTTCTGGGGTGCTCCTCATTCACCGGCAGCTCTGTGTAGGTCAGGTGAGGAATGAGTACAAGATCAGTGGTTCTCAAACTTTAATGTGCCTCCGAATCACCAGCCAGGCTCCAGAGAGCTTCGGTCTAAATAGATCCCAAACGGGCCCTGAGAATGTGCATTGTGACCAAGCTTCCCAAGTAAAGCTGACGCTGCACCAGTCTAAGTGTATCTCTGTCACTCCGGTGAAAGAGGGTGTTCGAGCGCGACTTGCAGTGTAGACCAATGGCAGATGGAAGGCAGTCCCTACTGCGTTACGGTTCCTGGGGCTGGGTGGCGGGGAGACTGGAGAATGCGAGGAAATAAGAACAAGAGCGAAATCCCCAGAGGCCGATTGAGAGGGACTGCAGAGGAAACCGGAGATGAAGTCTTGGAGGGCCTCTGGAGTCCCAGAGAGAGGCGGCCGCCAGCCCTGCAGCTCCGAGCTCAGCCATCGCCTGCGGCGGCAGCAAGCGCGGAAGTTTCGTTCGGGGCGCCACCGGCTGGGGCCCTCTAACGAGCACAGACCCCCAAGACCTGTCTCTCCCGGACCCGAAGCAGAGATCGCGTGGCTCCTGCAGTTCGAGGGCGCGCAGCAGTGGCCCTAGGCGTCTCCGCGCGGTCACGCGGCACCAGAGCGAGCCGGTCCCTCCGCGCCTGGGTGGGAGAGGCGGCGCTCCTGTTCCAGCCTGGTGCTGCAGCTAACTGGACCTACGACCTTGGCCAAGTCGCTTCCTCTCCTAGGTTCTCTTGTGTTCATCTGTAAAATGGGGGGTTGGTAGGGGTGGGGACGGTGATTTCCGGTTCAGAGGCTCTGACGATTTATAGTGCCGGTGGGAGGCACACACAAACTCCTGCACACACCAGAGAGCTCTTATACAGCCTTTGCACCTCGCAGCTCCCCCTCCGCGGCATGATAAATAGGCTTGATTGGAATAGGGCTGTCAGCGCTTACCTGGCTGCCTAACCTCGGCCCCTAGGGGACGCTGTCTCCTAATGGGTGTGGCTGCTGGGCTCAGAATCCCGCCTCCAACCTCTGACCCAGCTGGACAAGACCCTGGCCCACAACGACACCACACAGGGAAGGACTCCGTGGAGTTGGCCATGTGGGTAACGGGGACCGCAGCGGTCCCAAACTTTGTCAGGCCCTGTCATGCCCGCTCGGCGCTGCAGGCTCTATTTATGATGAGACAAGAATAAGAGAAAAAGAGAAGAATTAATCCGACCGACACAGGGTTTGTGGCATCACTCTTTTCCAACAAGGCTGGCCACAGGTCCCCAGGCTACCTGTTCAGATCAAGTCCTTCCCAGACCTTGGAAAGTGAGATGGGGTGGCGTCTAACACTGGGGTACCCTATCCCTCCTCTCTTGATCTAGCTCTGTAGAGCACCCCATGCCTGCAGTGTGCTGCCCTTCATTCACTTGTTCATAATCATACCACTCGCTGCCAACAGACACTGTGCTGAGGACAGGGATGCAGGGACAGTCCCTCCCTCATCGGGCTACCCATACAATGCTTAGCCCTATGCGGGGCACACAGACCTCTGGCCTTTACTTCTATCCTGGTTAGGAGGGACCATAGCCCAGTTGAGCTTGTACTCCACGGCTGTTGCTCTGCCAGCAGGTCCAGCTGTCCCTGGCACTCCTAGGTCATGCAATCCTCTAGCCACACAGGGTGCCCTCACACTTCTGGCTCTATGTCTCATGAGCTGTTTTCTGATCTTAGGCCTCAGTGGGTCTCCCACACTCCCTCCACAGGAGGCCATGTGGACTCCTCTACCTGCCCACCTTGGAGGGTAGTCCATGGCCACTGAAGGTGAGAAGGGCTAGCTCCTCATGCCGTGGCGGAGTACAAAGCCCCTCCTGGGAGCTCGGATCCTTAGCCTTGCTCCAGACATTGATCAGAAACTGCACTTTAACGAGCCTCCACGATGATTCTTAACCATATTAAGGTCTGAGAAGCTGCTCCATGGCCCTGATCCAAAAGACCTCCCCCACCAGAGGATGGAAGGGCCTTCTTCAAGAAATGCCCTTAGCCCACGGAGTTAAGCTACCTCCAGGATCAGAGCCTTAAACTTACTGGTTCTAAAAGAACTGTTTCTGCCTTTAGGGGCATCTTCCCCAGGAAGATGTCTTTGCTGAAGGCTGTTGGGTTCAGATATCCACAGATGCCATCTGTCAACAGGCAGGGGGCTTTATGGGCTCAGCTGTGGTTCTTAGTGCTCAACACAGCATAGGTGCTCACCTCCCATTGACTGAATGTGTATTCCTGGCAAATGGAACACAACAGCAGTAACGTGGCAAGAGCTGACTCTTTGGCTGGCACCACTACCTGGAGGGAAGTTTCTGGGACTTTTTGGTAGCAGAGGCCCATGCCTGCTGTCAGAACTCTATGCTTCACCAGTTAGAATCTGGAACTCCCTCATGAAGAGAAGCACAGAAAATATATGGGGCCTGTATGACCATCCCCCTTTCCCTCGCTGTGGGTAGACATCAATAATGGATTACAGCATGACCTTGGAGCCCTTTTTCACAGCACCCAGGGAGCCACTATCGATTGATTAGACATGCCACTATGTGTGATCTTTGCCTCGGATCTCCTGGGAGCTGTCCTTTGTGGATCAGGCCAGATGAGCCATACAGCCAGGCTAGTGCTCAATGATGTCCATGGCTCCACTTCCCACCAAACTGCCTGGAGTGAATGTGCTCTGCACTTTGTCCCCCCACCCCCACCACAACCCCCCTTTGCAGCTGTTCACAGCTGGGTGAAATGTAGCCCTAGAGTTGCCTTTGCCCATGCAGGCCCCTCTCACTAGGGGTAAAGGAGATTACAGCTGTGGTCACCAAGGTGGGGCTCCACACACTTTTTTCATATCTCCTGCTTTATGTCCTCACACCCAGTACCATTTCTCTCCACATTTCAGGCACATTGTCAAGTAAGAATGCCAACCATGTCTTTGAGTGGACCCCTCATACTCCAGAGTTTCGTTGCATATGGGAGTGAAGCAAGCATGCCATCAGTGTCAACGTTTCCTGCCTGGCATGGTGCCCCAGGATTCTTTCTGAATAGCTTAGTTTCTTAGGTCATGCATCCTGGAGGAACCTGAGCTTATCTTTCCTTTCACAGCCAAATAGGTCTAGGTTCATCTGGGGCCCACATGTGCTTCTGGGGCTCACTTGTGTGGTTGAGGCAGGAGTGTGGCCTTGCTGTTTTCCCTGAGTGTGAGGGCCCAGAACCTCTGGCATGGGGTTTTCTGCTGAAGGTGGGGCACACTGCCGCACACTTCCAGTGTGGCTCCTTTAGCTGCCCTGAACAGGGCTTTCTTGAGTCACATCTGACCTGCAGGACTTTTTCTGCAGCAGAATCAGCAGGTCAGATCTGCTAATAGAATGGTTGCTGTGAGACACAGCCAATCCCTACTATTTTTCCTTCTGCCTGCCAAGTCCAGAATTTAGGTGCCAGAGAAGGTGTCCACAGTGGCATCCTTCCCTGCCAAGCCCAGCACAGCGTATGCTCTCTCATGTGGCCAGCAAGCAGCTCTGCTGCTGTCCCTTCAGCACCAAAGCTGTGCTTGGCACATAGCAGATGCTCAGTACACACAGGGTGCTTGCCTCAGCTGGAGCATGACTCCCGGGCTGGCCAGATAGAGGACTGAGCCCTGCCCCACGTATGCAGGACTCTCACCTTACAGGCAGCCTGAGGCCCAACCCTGTGACCGACCTCAGCTCCCTCCACCTTCTCTTCTAAATATCATGGTTTCCATATGGTCTCAACCACACAAGCCTCCCTGGGTGAAGGCAACTTCTGTGTTTGGGTTTGATAACACCAGTAGTTCACTTTATCAAATAGTATGGGACCACCTTAATTCCTTGAGCAGGCCAGACACTTGCTCCCAGGTACAGGTGGGCTACTGTACTGTCTCCCCTCAGCTCTACCCTGAGCCTTGAGTTTGTGCTGGATCCTGTGTAAAAGGACTTACAAAGGTAGCACTGAATTCTTTTATTTATCTTAAGAGGATAAAAGGTAGGAATAAGAGGTAGGATTTTTTATTGTTTGTCTTTGGTTTTACAGATGAGGAAATAGCCTTAGAGGTTATTTAGCTCATGTATGGGCCCTGAACAGTATTTGGCATGCTAAGCACAAACTCAGCCGATCAACCTTCAGAGGACATCCTCGACCACTATACTGTATGGCTCTTTGATAGAAATCTCATTTCTGAGGTCTCTGCCAGCATCAGCTCAGCCTGACCATGATGAATCTGACTGACATCTACCTACCTATCCACCCACCCACCCACCTACTCAGTCTGCCCACAGCCTAAGGCTCAGCAAGACAGTCTATGAAACCCACATCCTGACCACTGGCTGCAGGGCAGCCTGAGCGGAGGCTGATTTGGCAGGAGGGTCTGGGCCTACCATTTCCTCTACTGTCGGACACTCTTGGCCACAGATAAAGTGACTATGTGAACATGTGCTCAAGTCAGACAAAAGCATTGTTTGGATTAACCTTTGGCATCTACTCTTTCCATACAATCAAGGTCAGGAAGTATTAAAGAAACAGGATGTGTCTCTAGCCACATTTATCTGGCCCAGATATGTGGCCTTGGATAGCAATAGCACAAAGCTGTAGATTAGCCCCTGGGGACTTGGCCTATCAGCTAGGCCCAGGAAGTCAGCTGATGCATATGGATTGAGGCCACCTGCTCACTGAATTGCATCAATAGCACCCGTTCCCTGGGCAGTGACTGGGCCTGGGCCCTTGACTAATGACTCCACGGAGCTGGGATGATGGATCAGCATTCCCAGGCCCACTGGCAGGCCTCAGGGCCCCTTGGTTCCTGCTGGCCCTGTCCAAGGTACTGATAGTGTGGCAAGGCTCTGAGGCCCACATGCTCCCCAGTGCCAATTCTAACCCCAAGCGAAGGGCCCTGGCAAGTCCCGAGACTGTGCAGCCCCATTACTTCCCCAGGGCTGGCTGGTTTTTTTTTTTTTTTTTTTTTTTTTTTTTTTTAACATTCTATAAAGGACTGGCATTGAAGAGCGCCACAACTATGGTGCTGGATATAAAAATGATTGTCACTTTTGTAAGCAGACACTGCAGGGAGCTGCTGAGAGGATGGTGTTCTGAGGCTTCATCTGAGGGGCAGCCAGAAGTAGCCTTAAAAATCCACATGCCATAGAGGTGAGAGCTGTATGCCTTCCTGTAACTTAGAAAGCAGAGGAACTTGAAGTCCAGGGACTTCTGTAGCTTTATCAGCTCTCCCCATCCCTGTGGCTGTTCCCTCCTAAGTTGGCTGGTCAGTGCCCAGGGAAAGAGAGGACAAGGACACTAGTTCTGTGCTACACACTGCACTAGGACACTGGCAGCCTTTTCCAAGACTTGTGCCAACCTGTCCCACTTGTTCAGTGCAGCTCTTCAATGCCCATTCTTCAGGTAAGTTGTTGAAGCTGTTCCCCACCCTTGAAAACCACTCCAGCTCCTCCTGAGACTTCTAACCGTCACCCCCACCTCACTCTCAGGCAGCCTTTTCTCCTGTGAGCTCCCATACCACCATGGAAACGCCAGTGATATGACGACCACCTGTGGGCCTGCCTCCCTGACACACAGACCAGGCCCAGTAACAGATATCACATCCCACCCCAGTATCTCTTGGCCCACCCACCCAGAGAAGTTTGTGATCGCCCCTTGCTTGCATTCTATAAATGTCCACTCCTCAGCCTACTCAAGGAGATGCCAGTTTGCATCTGTGATGCAAATGTGCAGATTGAATGGTGTCCCTTTTGAATCTCAAGAGATGTTCCAACTGGACATTATGTGATCACTTATGTGTCTAAGAAGTGTAACTTTTTGTTATGAGATAAAGCTCCCTGAGATGAGCTTATTCATGCAACCTTATTTCTAAGATTTCTCCACAGTGTTTGTGAGACTGCAGTCCAACTCATTCCAGTGTGGCGACACTCTGCTGTGTCCAGTTTTTCTGTTGGTAGGAACAATGCCCGCTCTTGTAGTCTCCCAGCAAGTGTCCTGATGAGCAAGCCCCTGGCCCCAGCACCAGGGAAGAACTGCTGGGTGGTGGGGCAGGCATAGTCCGCTTACCCGCTGATGCACATCAAACCTTCACCCGTCTACTAGCTCTACCAGGCTTTTCTATTACCAGCATCTGTGCTTCCAGAGACTAAAGTTCACATTGCTTCCCTTTACTTAGCCCCTGGAACAATGCCCAGAGCTGGCAGCACAGGAAATGCTGAGTGACTGAATGTTCAGGGGACTGGGTGGTTTGGGACAGACCTATGACACTGCTGCTGGCTGGGCAGCAGGTCGGCTGCAGCTTTACATGTGCCAGTCCTGCAGCAAGAAGAGCTGCTGAGCTGTCTCCTCTAAGCTGGGACAAGGACACCCTTGCCTCCTTCAACTGAGCCAAGACAGCCTGCCCTTCAGGTGAATCCCACAGGACCAGGTCCACCAAGACAGATGCCGACCAAGGAGAGGGCCATGATGTGGAGAAAGACCACAGGCCTTGGGCCAGAAGATCTGCTCTCTGTTTCTGGCCTTGTAGTAATAAGCTGGGTGATTCTGAGCAAGCCACCTTATTTCCTTTTATGTCCTGTAAAACAAGTCAGGACAGTGACAGCTAGCTGTTGTGCACTGTGCCTGGAGGTCTCCTCAAAGCTTCATGCAGTCATAGGTGGGGCTTTCAGAGGTGGCTGGATCTAGGGTGTATGCCACTGGAACTGATTCATGGTGCAGTGCTAAGATCAAAGGTACTAGGACTAAGGGTGCGAGTGTTACCCATCCTAGGCAGCCTGGCTAAGATATAGGGGACAGAAAGAGCTGTGGTCATCCTCTTGCTGTGCTACCTTTTCATGACATGAACTGTTTCTCCTTTGAGATGCCTTTCTGTCATCTACACTGCCTTGGACCCAGTTGGCTGTGGACTGAAACCACTACAAACTGAGCTAAATAAACCTTTCCTCCTTTAACTTTGGGTGCTGGGTATTTAGCCTTAGCAACAAGAAAAATAAGATGCTGGCTAATTCTTAAACTTGAGATCTGAACTACCTGGGAAGCTTGCTGAAGGACAGAGCCCCAGGTCCCACGCCACGGGGAGTGAGGCAGTTAGTCTGGGTTGGAACCTGGATACATATATATTTAAGTGCTAGTAACAAATGAGCATGAGAAATGCTCCTGTATGGTTAAAACGATTCAATAGCGCTTTGCACTCCCAGTGGTGCTCCCTACAGGCACCACTTTTAATCATGTTTTCGATCTTCTGGGGGTTACTGCCTTATTGCTAAACAATATAAAAGCTCTTGTTTTATCAACTTCAAACATTACCCATTGTCTTCCTGCTGCGATAGATGAGGACTTGGCTCCCCACCCCACCCTTATTCCTAATATAGTTCTGGCGCTATTTCTAACAGCTGTATTTTAACGAGCACCATGGGTGATTCTGATGTAGTGGTCTGCCAGCCACCCTCAGAGAAGGACATGTGCACGGAGACTTCCCGCTAGAGACACTGTTTGCCCTTAGTTCATCTTAAGCTTTTCATAGTGGTGTTGGGAGCCAAACCCAGGGCCTTGCACACACTAAGCAACCACCTACTGCTGAGCTGTACACATCCCCGGTACCACCCCTGATGGGCTCTTTCCCCACCGTGGCAGCTCTGGAAGCTGGGTTCAGCAGTCACACTGGCAAAAATGCTGCTTTGGCTTTGGGGAGGATGGAACAGCCCTGCCCAGTCATCTTTTTCCTTTCTATAAATTGTCACCTATGCTATTTATATGAACATATTTCTCTCTTAGGGACTGGCATGGTCCTGGCTCTGGCTCAAGCAGACTGTTCAGCTCTGAATTCTCGGTAACACTCAGGTGTGGCATCTTCACACAGTGGCACATACAGACATGAAAATGCCACACTGATCCTTATGTTGCCACAGGATGAATCTCAGCCACATCAAGTGAAAGTAAGCACACCGAGACACATACAATGTGCACGCACTTAGGTGAAGCTTGAAACCAAAACCCAAACAAAACCAAAAGCACAAGACAGACAGAATTCAATGTGTTGGATAGAGGCCAAGAGAGCAGCTACCTGTGGGTGATGGTGACCAAGGGGGCAGGTGGTGCTTTCTCAAGTTTATTTTTTGAATGCTTGAGCTGTCCCCCTATATTTTGTGTACCTTCCTAAATGTCTACTCATGACAAATGTTACCTCCAAAAATAGAAAGAAACATAAACCACATCCTTGAATGGGTCCTGGCATGGCTCAGGCAGCCAGCTCTTGCCTGTGTGGCGTGAGGGGATGGGCAGCTAGAGCTAAAGCCCAGAGATCTTGGCCATCTGACGGATGAGTTCCAGGGTGTCACCATGCAGAGCAAAACAGCTTGCTGGGTCAAGGAAATAGCTAGAAAGAAGATCCAATCCTGCTTCCTGGGAAAGATGGCAAGATGCTACACAACTCAGACTCATGTGCCATCTTCCCCACCTGCTAGCAGCCAGGCTGTCCCTGGGGAGGGGGTGGGTGGGCCCCCAGCCCGCTGGCCAAGCTAATGTAAATATTATTACAGTCCCACGCATTTGAAGGACGTTAATTATTAAAACACATGCCACCCAGGGTAGTGCACTGTAATTAGGTTCAAATTAAATTAGCATCCTCTTGTAATTAGGACATCAATAACCACTCTTGAGGCACCAGCTTTCTAGCCCCTCCCTATTGCTTCCCCACATAGGCTAATGCAAGAAATGGGGTCCATTGACTCTCTCCCCATGATGTGGAAATAATCAAACCAATAAATAAAGTGAGGCAGCTCCAGGAGCCCTTCTCCCCACTGCCTATCTTCCCTACTGGGCCTGCAAGTAGCAGAGATAAGATGAAGAGGACCAGAGGGGAGGAGTCTCAGGCATCAGCAACTCCTAGTGGTCACCCCAAACCCTAGGCTCTGCTGCACTGGCCTTCAGAGCTGGAAATTCTAAACCCTAAACAGAGATGCAATGCTTTCCTGACAGCTGCTAGCTCAACTCTTCCCTGGCTCCTGGGAATCCTTACCAGCCACAGCTCAGGAGTTCAGTCCATCCTGGAGCAGTAGCCCCTGCTGTGAACTGTGTGTGTTACAGCATCTGCTGCCCTCTTTTCTAGTGCACCGGCCCCTAAAATGATCTTGGTGCTCACTTGTCCAGTGCTGTGCTTCATCCCTATCTGGTGGAAACATGGATAGATGGATATGGATGATCTTTCTGTTCAACTGGAAAGCAGCACCTGTGATCTCCTAGGCCGAGGAACAGTTATGTGACACTAGGGTTGGGAGGAACCTGGGAGGCTCTTGTGTCTGAATGACACTGGACAAGTACGGGAGAAGACCCACAGCCGGCGCACACCCTTGCCAGACCCTGGCATCAGACTTGCCCAGGACAAAGCTCAAGAACTCAACAGATGCAGAGGCAGCGCCTCCCTGCCTGGTAACTGCTCTGACCTTTGTCTAAACCGGCCTCAGAAGAGAAAGAAAACAAGAAGTGCGAAGGCTCAGGCATAATTTCAATGGAAAAACTAAGGAGGGTTTATCCTTGGGCGCAGATGTAACCAAGGCAACTGTTAAGACGGAGATGATTTCAGACCCTTTTACAAAAGAGTAGGTTGGCATCTTGGCCCTCTACTGATGGCTCGTCATGAATACACAGTGCCCCACCTCTTGGCCTTACCAGGAACACCTTGAAGATAGAAAAATGAGTGAGCTAGGCATTCTTTTTTCCATGGATGAAAAGAAAATGAGAGGCCGTGGTGAGACTGAGCCTGCCTGCTGGGAACACGACAGCTTCTCCAGGAGCGGGGATGATGGAGAGGCTCACGTGTGTCCCCATCACACTCCTCCTGCCTTGGTGGACCCCCAAGGAGTGCACACAGTCATGGGAATGCAGTTCATTGCACTAGAAAGCACAAGCAGCTGCTCTGTGCTCCACACTGCCTGACCTTGGGTCTCCCCACTCTCACCTCTGTCAGGGCATCCTGGGTCTAAGAGGCATACACCTTTTGCCTCAAGAATGCAGTTCTGGCTTGGTGTGAGTGCTGGTCAGAACAAGCATGTGCCTGGGCAGGACCTGTGGCTCAGGAGGATCAGTTGGTACCCAGGCCTACTTCCTCCACTGATGCCCCTTCCACCCACGCCAAAGGAGCCATGCTGTGTAGCTGCGTGAAGCATCATCCAGATCAGAAGGTCAGTGTGGAAGGTGGGCTGCCAGGAAGATGTGCTACTAGATTCAGCAGAGCATGTGTGCAGGACGGACAGGGCCACGTGGACCCAGTGGGTGAGGAACAAGGGACTGACTGCATGCTGGATGCCTAGAGCCTTCCTTCATGGGACAACCTTGTCATTGCATACATGGCTGCTCTGGAGGCTGGGGATCTGGCTTCTCCCTCAAAGGCTAGAAGCAGCTCAGGGCCAGCCCTCTCTACTGGCTGTTGGGGAAGCTTGTCAATCAGACAAGAGCTACTGTGCAGCACACAGGTCATCCTTGCTAGGGGCCTGGATCCCTCTCAGGACAGCCTGTCCTTCCAGTTCTAGTCTCTAGTGAAGAACAAAGAAATCTTGTTCATAACCCGCCAAATGCTGGCCCCTGCAGCAGCTGGGGAAGTCACTTCACTTTCCTCCCTAGTTCCCTCTCAGTTCCTAGCTGGGGCTTCCATGCCTTGGGCACAATCAGAGTGCTGACAGTCTGGGTACTGCTGGCTGAGCTGTTCTGGGGCTCCAAGGCCCCGAGGGCAGCCGTGTGCAATGAGTCCAGAGATGTCAGGTCTTCTGCAGAATGGCCATGATGCCAAGGGGCAGCCACAAGGCCAGGGGAGCTGCCTGAACTCTGTAGACAGCCTGGATCCCCCTGGATGGCTAGGTGTTTAGGGGTTGTGACCAGGCATTTGATGACTGGCTGGGATTGTTCAAACTGTTCTGGGCTGCTCCCTCCTAGGGCTGCTGGGATCCCGACTTTCAGCTCTACTGTGACAGGAAGGGCTGCAGACAGCATGTACTATTTTATTGGGCCTTGAAAGCTTTAAATACAGAACGGGCTGGTGAGGAGGCAGATGTGGACACGCTGGCATTGGAGAATGGACGTATCAGAGAAACCACATAACCAACAGTTGGACAGAGCTGGGAAAGAAGGGCAGTCTGAGGCAGAGGAGGGTACCAGCTGGCAGCTGGTCCTGGGTGTCAGGATTACCCCTTCACTATGACAAAGTCTTTCATGTTTCTTCCTGATTTGAGGACAATTTTTTTAAAAAACCACAAACTCCCAAATAAAAATACAAAATCAGCTAGTAGAGACTGTAGACAGCATTGCCGCCATCCCAGAAGATGGCCTTTTTGCAGCAAGCCCTGGGTTCCCTTACCCCACCCTGATGCCACCTTACAAGACTTCCATACAGTGAAGCAAAGCTGGACCCAATCTACACCTTGCCCCACTCCCCTGGGTCTGGAGTTGAAGAAAACACCCTCCCGGCAGAGAAGAGGTACTGGCGTGAGTGGTGCTGGGGGCCAGGTGCTGGTCTCCTTAGCGGCTGTAACCAAACTCATCAGCATCATCAGCTCGGAAGTCTCCATAGCGCCACAGGTTCAGCTATTGGAGGAAAGAGAACAGGATCAGCGGTGCGGGACCAGCCAGACACAGGGCCAAGTCCTCCAACGGGGCGCCCTCTGGGGGCTGAGATGAAAACTTACTCTAGCACTCTTGGCCGACTCCTGGGCATTCAGGTATTCTGTGATCTGCAGGACAAAAGGAAGGGAGTGACCAAGACAGGAATGTTCTCAGTGGAGCAATCAGCATGACCGGCAGCAGTGAACATCAGCCCTGCATCGTTCTACATCCGTGCAAGTCCTCCCAGGCTCAGAGCCCGTTTCCAGAGTAAATGCCAAAGTGGACAGACACACTGTCTGCCGTGGATGCCATGATTCTCGGCACTGGCTGCTTCCCATATCTGCAATGCACTTCCCTTCATGTCCACCTCGTGCCTATCCTCCCCATTCCATAAGTATCACCTTCTTACCTGAACGCAGCCTCAAATGCCCCATTTACACTCAACCCCAGCTCCTGATCCCCTTTATTCTGCTTCTAGTTTTTTCTTCTTCTCTTGCCCTCATCAGCTCCTGGCATTTTATTTAATGTTCTCAAGTTCGTATTTATTGTTGCCTCTTGCTTAAATGTAAGCAGTGAGGGGGTGCTGCGGCTTCCCACTGATACATGGGAATCCCTAAGTAAATGTGTGCTGAGAGGATGAATAAAGGGATAAATACGGGGTGGCTGTTTGTCCCTGGGACTGAGGCAAAAGGAATTCCAAAACACCAGGTACACTGTGGGGAGTTTCATGTGGGAACAGCAAGATTTCAGTTCTGCAGGAAAGCTGAAGCCAAGCTCCTAGGTACTATCACAGGGACCTAGGAGTTTTTAGAGGGGGACAGGGATGGGTCATGCTTCTCTCAAGACATAGTAGCAACTCACAGCAGTGTCTTCTTTCAAAGAGCTGCTGATGGTCCAATAGCCATGGACACCACACAGAGGCAGTAGGAACAGGGCAGCAAAAGGGAAAGCAGTAGGCTGAGTGGAGGAAAGGTCAGGATCTGGATTCCACACCTGCTGTCTCCTGTGAGGAGGAGCTGGGCGCTGCCTGCTGCCCTCCAGTCAGTTTAGCCTTGAGGCAGCAGCCCTGGGCACAGGGTGCTGAAACTTCCCATCGGACTGCGCCCCTGCGAAGGGTCACACAATACCCTCAGCTGGGAGGTGGGGCAGGCCTGTGATGGGGCCTTGGTGACTGCTTAAGGGGCGGCTCAGGAGGGACTCAGGAATGGCACTAAGTTATAGGCTACCTAGCACCCAGATCCCAAACCTAAGTCATTAAAACAACTGAACAGAGCAAGGTGTTCCCTAGGGAGGCACCTGGTCATGGTCAATGGCGGAAGCAAGGCAGAGAGCCTTCCACCTGATGAGGATGAGGCTCCTTCCCACCTCAGCACCAGTGGAGCTCTGAAGCTCTGAGTCCCTGTGGGAGCAGGATGGAGTGGGATGGTGACACAGTCCCTCCAGGCCCTTCAGTATTGCCTGCTGGACAATTTGGGCTTGGGGTGGTCCTGGGTGCGAGGACTTGGGAGATGAATGTTAGAGAAAAGGACTTAACTAGGGAAGACAGACAGGCTTTGACCCTCCCTGTGCCACCCTAGCAAAGCTTCCTAGCTTGTCACCTGGGGGGTACATGTAAAGGGAAACTTTCCGCTCTAGTTTGCAGCTACATTCTCAGCCAGACCCGCAGCCAATTAATTTGGAATGTAATTAGATTTTTTTAAACCCCAACAAACCCAAATCCATTATCTTTCCCCGGCAGGACCAGCAGGGTGGTGGATTTCCCACTTCTGAAGCAGCTCTGGGTGCAGTCCCCAAATCCTCCATCTGTGATGGTGCTTGTGGGGGCGCTGGGGTCTGCCTCAAGGCTGGGGCCCCTCCACACCACGTACCACTTTCTGGAACTGCTTCTCCTTGCGCACTTCCACCATGACCAGCCCCTCCTTCACCAGGCCCAGCCCCACATCGCCCTTGGAATCAGCGAACTGCAGGGTGACGTGGGGACAGGTGGCACTCAGGTGCTCTACGTTGAGCAGGCACTGAGTGTTCTGGATGTCCCGGACCACACTGTCCACAGCATCTGTGCGCGCATCCTCCTGGGAAGGGACACAGCCATGTTGGCGAGAGGGATGAAGGAAAGCTGCAGACAACCCTCTGGGCCCCAGGTCTTGCCTATGGCCCTCCAAAGAAGTGTGGTCAACAGGAATCCTCCCCTCATGAACAAACTCTTTGCCCTTAGCCCTTTGCCTCTGCCCACCTGTCCTGTCTCTGAGGAAAAGTGCTTTCTCCACCTGAACTCCCCCTCCTCTGGGCGCCCCGGCCTCTCTCTTCTCCTATCACCAGCACTGTGGTTCCAGCATAGGGACCCCACCATGTTTCTCTCTTTATTGGCACCCTGGGCTCTTCCCAGTCAGGCTTCTCTATTCTCACAGACTTTCCCTTGACCTAGTCTGTGACATTTCTCCCCAGGATTTCCCGTGGTTTCTCTTCCTCCCTTTGTGAGAAGGCGGAAGAGAGTCATGGGCACTGATTCCTACCCTCCCATCTGCTGCTAGTACCCTGGCTCTGGGGTTGGTGCCAGCTACGCCACCTACCTGCTCTTGCCCTGAACACCAGGAACCTCCTCAAATCCAGGGCCTCAGTGTGCTGGAGCTTCCTGTGAAGGACTCCGTACACAGGCTCTCTCCTTCTGGAAACTGGGGGCCACCTGCACCCTTCTCTTCCCACTGTACATTCTGTCCTCCCACTCCGCTGTCACATCTGCCACATATTCAGGAGCCTTATATACGCCTACATTTTCAATACTCAAATTCCCAATTATAGGTTTTCTCTCTCTCCCAAACTGGAAGCTGTAGAGCTTCCTGGAGGTCCGATAGCTCAAACTGCTCCTTCTCTTCCTCTTGACGAACAGCAACACGTCTGTGCATAGGAAATCCAATTCCAACTTGGATTCTTCCTCTCCCATGCTTCCAACTTCCTTACTATTGTCATTTGTCTCTGAGACCTGTCCCTTCCTGCCCATCCCCACCTGCATGGCCCCGGACAGGTCATCACTGTCTCTAGCATCAACTGCAAAAATCAATTAATCCTCCCAGTCTTTCCCATCTACAATGCGTAAAAACTAACTTTCAGATTTGACCATGTAATGTTTTGGCTGAAATGCGGTAACTTCCTTTCCTGCCTACAAAATAGAGAATAAATTGGGAAGATTGTGGGCAGATAAGCCCACTACACCCAGATCCTAAACTTCCCTTTCCCTTCCTGTCTTCTGCCATCGCTCTAACCACCTAGTACCCCGTTGCAGTGCTCCAGTTTCTGACCAAATGCTTCCTGGCTCACCAAGACTGCTCAATGGCCCTCACGTCACCCCCCTCTACACAACATCCCCCTCAGTCTCTGTGGTCAAAGTTAACCACTCAATCTCCCAAGTCCTGTCACTAAGAGTCCTACCAGCCTGTGAGGGCTGCAGTAACAGCTGTCAGAGCACAGTACCCGGGGAAGGAGGAAGACATCTACTCACATCTTGGGGCACCTGGATGAAGGCAAAGGCATACTCTGTGGCTTGAGCTGGCAGCACACGAGTGCTGAAGGCAGGCGGCAGGGTACCCAGGCGAGTGGACGGCAGGATCTCTCTCTGCAGAAGAGGCAGCAGGGTAACAGTGTCACTTAACTGCTTGGTGTTCCCTTGCTCTAGAGGGCCACCCTCTGTGCCAAGCCTCTGGAAATTCCAGTAACAGGCCTTTCCTGTTTGCCCCACACCTTGGTTCAACTGAGGCACAGGTTTCCCCAGGGAGAGAAACACTGAAAGAATGTGCTGTTGTCACCAGCAGCAACTTCCATGTTCTCACTGGTACACCTAGTGGCTCCCACTAAAATAATCACGGATATACATGGACTTGCAGTACTGAGGAGGGCACAGGAGAAAAGCGATGGCCCTTACCTCATAAGCACTACCGTCTTCAACTACAGTCTCTCTCCAGCCTGCCGCTGGAAGTACGGAATTGCCCAGGATTGTCAACAAACTCCCAGGTTTGGCCTGAGGGCTGTTCCTCATAAGGACACATGTTATTCAGCCACCTGTAACTGCCCCTTTCCTGCCAGCTGGGGTTGGGGATGTGTAGAAGGAAACACCCAGCCGGCAAGAGGGCCAAGAGCTGTGGGTGTGAAAGGCCTTCATGTGCTGCAGAGGCCCTGCGTCCATTCTCAGTCACTGAGCTGAAGAGGAAGTGTGGATGTGGCTGGGCACTTGTCCTGGGGCCTCGATATGTGACCTATGAGCACTTGGAGGCCTCTGGCTACAGACACTGGTCTGCTGGCTCAGTGAGGGGGCCTGCCTGGCCTGTTATACTGCATGAACAGTAGAGGGGCTCCGAGGGACATGGCTCAGTCTGAAAGCCTAGGGGCTCTTCAGGACACTAGCTGGAACTGCTCAAGAGGCCACTGTCTGATGGCCCCCCACCGCCTGCTCCTGGGCCCCAATACTCACATTGCCATAGTCGATGTAGAAGACATGCACTTTGGCAGAAGACTCGACTTTCTCTACTCGGGCACGGTACCTGCAAGGGCATCATGGGTAGAGCTCAAGGGACAACCTTGAGGAATCTGTCTCCCTGGGGCCCTAGCAGGTGACAGAGCATTTCCACCAAGGTCTCTGGGTGTCAAAGAGCGTAGTTCCTGAACTGCATGGAGGCCCAGCTTTGGGGCACCGTGAACACCATCTAATGGAATCACGACAGGGTTGGGAGCAGAGGTGGGAGATGGGAGAATGTGGAGCAGATTAATGTGTTCTTGGGGCATAAAGTAACAAGACTAATGACTAGATTGATGTCTGCTGTTTAAACCCAGCACACTAAACAGCAGCTGTAATTAGCCAGGAGATCTGTCTGGGAGGCCACAGCAGGGAACACATCCAAGTCACTTCGTCACTTGAATGGAGCCATGGGCCCTATCCTTGACACACATAGTGACCTTCTTCTGGCCTGTGAGTGCTACAGCTCATGCCCCAGACAGCAGAGGTGGAGGGGCTGGGTGGCTGGTCTGGGCTCACTGTGAACCAGCCTCTGCCACACTTCTGTGACATCATTCTCCCTGTGTTGGAGAGGCTTAGCCAACCAGCCAGCCGGCCGGCCCGCACTCCCTCTGTGGAGTTCCTCAGGCAAGAGGGAAGGACACCACTTTGTCCTCTGCCAGCTGTCTGGACTACAGAACCAAAGTGCAGGCCCTATATGGGTTGTGGCCCATGGAGGGGAACACCCCATAGAGCTGATGGATGCAGTCTCCAACAACCTAGTGGGAAGGAGGTGAAACTAAGCTCCTTTGCGGGTTTATGTCCTGAGGACAGCCCTGCTCTCCTTCCTACTGAAG
Organism: Octodon degus; assembly: GCF_000260255.1. Taxonomy (NCBI): domain Eukaryota; kingdom Metazoa; phylum Chordata; class Mammalia; order Rodentia; family Octodontidae; genus Octodon; species Octodon degus. The sequence goes on along the minus strand of NW_004524736.1, from coordinate 4,372,255 downwards.
GCTCTGCCCCACTGATCCAAGTGACTTACCATTCTCCATCTACAAATTTGGCAATGCAGAAGTCTCCCCGGCGGGGGGTGTAGGAGCCCTCTACAGGAGGGTGGCTGGAAATGTCATTGCGCATGTTCTCCATCAGCTTCTCCAGTTGGGTCCCTGCCAGGAGGTAGAGGGTATAAGACCAAGGTGCCAAGTTCAAGGGGGGCTCAGACTGAACAGGGTGGGATATGCCAGACAGTCCACCCAGGGCAGTCTTCTGTGGTCCTCATGCTGTCCCATCTTCAAAAGTGAGGTCCTATAGGCATGGACAGCCTTCCAGTATATAAGAGAAGGCTGTGTGAACCCTCAGGAATATGTCTGAGCTTTGAGCGGACACAGAGCAGCCTCCAGTAGTGTGGGAGCAGGCCAGCCATGAAGCCCCCCCACAAAGGCCAGCTGCCAGTCGCCAGCCATGGTGTGACTTACAGGGCCACTCTGCACAGTGCTTTCCAGGACCAAAGGTGAGGATTAAGGATGGGTCTCTTACAACCTTGACTGGAAAGGGCCAGAGTCAGAACCATAAAAGACGGGAATGACTTCTGGAAGCAGAGTGCAGAGGCTTAGTCCATGTAAGCTGGGCCACCCTGACCCTTGTGACCAGCAAGATCCACACTGAACAGAGCTTCTAGTGCTGCCAGGCTGGGCTCCTCTCGGCCTCCTATCTTCAGAGCTCTTCTTACCCGAGGGCAGTGAGCTCCCTTCCTTGCCTTCCCCTCATCACTCTGACCTGGGAACGTGGTCCCTGAAGTGTTTCGGGCCTGTTTTCACAGCCCCTGAGGCCTCAGTTTCCCTTCCCAGCTCCTTCCTGGTGCATCTTCTCCTCCCCCATGCTGGGCATCAGTCCCCCGTGGCTCTTCCTTTTAGGTCTGTTCTGGCCCTGACCTGTGCTGTGCCCCAGATCCTTGTGCTCCTCCTCTTTTAGGGGTGGGTGGAGGGCTGTGGCTGCTTGGCCTAGCAGTGGGTCCCCTCTCCCAGGCTGAAACAGGTGTGGAACACGTGTCTACTGTTACACTTGCCACCACCAGCCTTCTAAGTTCTTGTCCATGTTTATGCTCCTGCCACTACACCGTGTGCTCCTTCAGGGCATAGACCACAGCGCACTTGTTTCTGTTTATTCGCACAAGGCCGAGCAGACTCCCCAGTGCATGCAGTGTGGTTAATAATTCAGCTGTACAGAAAAACAGTCTCTGCATACACACAGAAGGATGGTGCCCACTCTCAGCCTGCTGTGCAGCCCCAGCCCCCGTGCCCCATGGCGTGATTGCAGCATAGGCTCTCTTCCGTAGCAGCTACCCTGCTTCCAAACCAGTGGTGAATCCTGTGTCCCCCCCCTAGAGGCTGGCTTCCCGCTCGCAGCCACATTCTGGGGCCGGAGAGGCAGCATCTACACTCGCAGGCTCCTCACTTACTTGGTTTACTTTTAGTTGCCTGGCTTTTTTTTTTTTTTTTTTTCTCTACCTGCCAACAGGCCACACCCTCCAGGGGATTCCCACACATCCTGGCTGAACATTTGCAGCCCCCAGCCAATGTTTTATCAGACTCTCGCTGAAGGTAGGTTTCAATTGAGAGGAACAGTGGAGACAGCGAGAGCATGTTCCCGAGAGAGGGTCCCTCATGCTTTGCCTGCAGGGAGTCCTTGTACTCTGGGCACAGTCTATTTGAGCACCCTCTTCCCAGACTTCTCTGCTCATGAACACCTTCATTTCTACTTTCACCACACCACGCCCGTCATACAGCCCAGACCTGGAGGCTGGCTGGCTCTGAGGTTCATCTCCAAGGCAATTTCTGGGCTAGCTCTCAGAACCACGGTTGACCTCAGGAAAACCTAATCCCCAAGGCACATCAGCTCCATCTCTACCCCTCCTCTGCATTTTTCCTTCAAGCAGTGCCAGCCCAGGGCCAGGAACGGGTCAAATTTTTCTTGGTGAAATGACACTGCCAGAAAAGCAGCTGCCTGGGAAATATCATTAGAGGGGAAGTGGCTGAGACGAGAGGAGGCTGTAGGCAGTCTGCAGTGGGCCCGAGGGCAGGAAGGAGGAGCTGCGCAGCCAGATCTGCCATCCACAGAGATGGCAGCAGCATCTGCAGCCCCTCTGCTCCCTCTACCAGCATCTGCCCCCTTGGCTCCAGAGGTGGCTCTAGGAACTCTTCCTTGCTGCTGTTTCTCCGGGCAGCATGGCATGGAGAGCAGAAAGGGTGGGAACTGGGCCACTTGCTGCTGGACTGGTCTCTACTTCCCTCTGTCCTTTAGAAGACCAAGGTCCCCACCCCCTCTACCTCTGCAGGGACCACACTGCATAGCTATTGAGGACAGAAGAGAGGGTCCTTCAGAAAGACTGCCAGGGGATGACTTCTGTTGCCATGGAAACTGGTCACCACTGGGGCTACGCTAACCTCTAGAGAAGAAACCTTAGCAAAGACAATCCCAGGCTCCCACAACTATTTCCTCCCTCTGGGAAGTGGGGAAGGAGAGGGGCCAAACCACCCTGGCTGGTGCTTCCTGGCCATATACAGATGATCTGCTCCCTGCTTCCTGCTAGACTTCGTGGGCTACAAATTCTCAGGCCCAGGCAGGCCAGGAGTGTCTGAAAGCAAAACCATCCCCTAAGACTCAGAGCATCTTTTGGACAAATTTTTATCTCACCTGTCCTCAGAGGACCTGCTCAGCCTTGCCACATGTCCATGTCCACTTGAGGGCTCCCTTGTGGGTCCTGGGACAACCTCAGGCCTTAGGGTGGGATGGCAGCAGCGCCAGCTCCTCAGAGTAGCCTCCTTGAACTTTGGGCTTCCTACCCCTTGCTGGGGGCCCCTCACCCTGAGGTAGGCTGGGTGACTCCAGCTAAGCTAGTGCTGCGCCAGCACTCACCAGTCTCCACATCCTGCACATAGAAATGCAGGTCGTCCGTGATCTCTGTCACAAACACTGGCTTGTAGCTGGCGGATCTCTCCTTCTCCTCCAGCACGGGCATCACCTCCTCCACAGGCTGCTCCTCGTAGTGGGCCCAGACCTGACACAAGAAAGGAAATCAGGAAAGGGACTTTGGACAAATGGGGTCACTGGGTGAGTGGGTGTGAGGTTCACTGCAGGGCAATTAGATCATACAGCTGAGCCCCTGGAGGCCCCCTACTGCTGAGATCTTTTTTGATCCAGCAAACATCATAAGCAGCTGGGGAGCTTGTTAAGAATGCAGGATCCTGGATCCCCCCAGGCTTACCAAATTAGAACCTGTTAGAAGGGTTGCAGAGTGAGTCCAATAGATTGAACCAGCTCCCAGGTGATCTGCATGCACACCAAAGTGTGAGGCCCCTACCAAACCAGCCCGGCTTTGGGATCTGTGAAAGTTCCAAACCTTCATCTCCCAGCCCACAATGCCCTGCAGGGCCACTCAGCAGTCCACACTTTTCCACTGTCCCAGGGCCACAGGCACTCCTGAGGCATGCCAAGCCACGGCCAGGGCGGCTGTGCAGGCTCCCCTCTCATGAGCAGCCTGACGGTGTTCTTCCTTCCTCACCTCCAGCAGGTTGCTCTGGTCTTACTCAGAAGCTGGGCCACCCCCTTGCTGCCCTTCCACTCTTCCCTCCTTCCCTTCCCCACGCCCCGCACTGTCAGGGCAGCAGTGGCTCAGAAGCTGATTCGATGTGACAGCGTGTCAAGTCCAATCCTGCGGCCAGGAGATTATCCAAATAGTGAGGCCTGTCAGAGCAGGAAGGGAGGTGGTGTTCCAGCTGAGCAGTGGGAAGAGGCAGGGGGAGTACTGGGGTCTGGACCACACATGGGGTCCCGCAGACACAGGAGCAGAGAATACTCCAAGCAGTGGTTGCAGACCTGTGTGCTAACTAGCGTCAGGTGACACTCCCTGAATCCATTTAATTCTCCCAGCCCCTTTAATAGGTATAATATCCACTTAATCAGTGGAGAAACTGAGACACAAGATCACAGCTGGAAATAGCAGAACCAGGCTCACAGACAGGCAGCCTGTCTCTAGAGCTCCTCTGGGGCACTCTGGCACTGACTAAGCCTCTTGGGGGAAAGGCAGCACTGAGTCTCTGCAAAACCTTAGGTGAGGCGCTCCTGCGCTCCTGCCTTTAACTTGTGCCTCATTTGGGTCAAGCTATGCACCTTTTCTCAGGTCTCCTTTTTTCCCCTGTGAAATACCACACACGCATAGAGATAGCCCCTTGCCACTGACAAAATTCCTAGGTGGCCCAGGAAGCAGCTAGGGGGCAGGGGCGCTGTGATTATGGAACCTCCCTGGTCACAGCCAGGGCCTACATCTCTGCCTTTACAAGGTGTGAATTACGTTCTTGCACTAGAAGTGGAGGGCTGGCGAGCAATGAAGACTTTCTGAGTCCAGGGGAGGCCGTTAGCATGGGCCAAGACTCACGGCCCAAGCTTCCCGCCACCCTCCAGGAACAGTGCCTCTGGGCTTGAGTTTGTGTGCCCCTGCCCAGGCCCTCTCTCACCTCTCAGGTTCCAGCTGCCCCACACCCTCAGCATCAGTACCCAGAGAGCTTGGTGTTCACTGCTCTTTCTGACACCCCAGCCCCGGCAGCCGGAGGAGATGAGGCAGCTAAGACTTTCATCCAGTCAGATGGGACTCTTGGCCTGATCCTTCCAGGGCCCACCTGCCCACAGGTGGAGCAGGGCTCCAGTTTGCACACTCCCTACGATAGGGCTTTAGGGTCAGCCACAAACATTGCAGTTCCGAGGCCTCCATCCTGCTGAGGCTTGGGCTTTCCTCCTGGGCCTCCCTAGCATGAAGTTCCCCAGGATAAGTCTACTCAGCCAGTCTCTCCTATTGACTCTGGGCTCCCAGGCCCTCTGGGACCCTTGCAGCTCTAAGGATCGATGGGACTCGGACTGCTTTAAGACAAAGCTGTCAGCATCACTGTCAACAGGCTGGTGCTGAGCCTTGCACCACCAGCCGGACACCCTCCTGACCCAGCAATCTGCCCCACCCCACCCTCGCTCCCTTGCTCCAATGAGCTTTTGGTAAAGAGACAGGGCTCCTGCACTGGCTCCTGGCAAAGGCTGAATCCCAACCCCACCCTGCTTCTCCAGGCTGTGGGGGAAGGTGCTCCTCAGCAGTGCTGACGGATTGGGAATAGACTGACAGGGTGAGAGCAGAAGCTGCTAATGACTCCTCAAGTGAAAAAGCCTCAGGCGACAGCATCGGGCTTCCTCCCTGGGGAGAGGGTGTGGAGCTCCTCTGGGGCAGGCCGAGGTGGGCAAAAGCTGAGGTGATAAGAGGATGACACAGACCTTCAGGGATGGTTCTCACCCTACAGCGTTGGGCCAGACTTGCAGACTGCTGCCTCTTCTCCCAGGCATGCTGCTGTGCTCTGAGCTCAGCTCCCTGACAAGGTGTTCGTTTTTAGGAATCCTCAGGGTAGATATTCCTCCTCCTGGAACCCTGAGAGGACTAGGAAAACCCAAAGATCCTCTTCAGAAAGAATAGCAGTTGTACACACAGAGTTGGTTCCTTAGGGATATATCCCAGACTCTTGGCAGGGGTGGGGTGGGGTAAATCCTCAATGCCACGGTGCTGAGCAGGGGAGAGGAAAGTCTGGCCCAAGCAGCAGGCCCATGGCTGCTGGGAGATCTCTCATGGAGTGGGTCTGGGCTCCATCAATGTGGAGAGGCTGTGCAGTGCTCTCATTAGATCAGGGTCTGTGGACAGGATGCAAAATAGCTTCGCTCTTGCTCCAAGGCTGGAGGTGCCCTGAGGCAGGGTCCACTGTGACCCATCATGATCTGACTATCCACCAAGATCAGGCCCGACTACAGAAGCACCTCCTTTCTTCTGCATTGCTTCTGAATGCTCTGCCAGGCAAGCACCTATCTTGCTTGTGTTCCCTGTACTTTCTGGAGTCCTCTGAGGGTCTCGCTGCTGTAGCTGCCCGTGAGGCAGAAGCCTCCACTAGGACAGTCAAAGTCACATGAAGTGAGGAGCAGAAGCTGTCCCTCCTTCTAGTCTTCCTTAGGGAGCACCAGGTCATTTTCCTGGCAGGGGATAGGGAATGTGGATTTGGGATCCACCAGCTGGGGTTTCTGTTCAAAGTCCTATTCAATATCGAGACTTACAAGGCTCCTGGAGTGGGGCTGGCAGGAGGCCAGGGTGGCAGAGGCCTTCAAACCCACAGCAGGGAAGCCAAGCTCAATAAAAGCCAATCAATGGCCAACCCAACCCTGTCCAGGGCCCTGCTGGGCATGAGTGTGTGTGGGGGAGGAGGCAGCCTAAAGTGTCTGCCCTTTGTGGCTTTGTCCTTGGTCCTCAGGTCTGCCTAGAACCCCTAAGGCAGAAGGGAATGACTCTCTGTCCGTCTCCCACAGAGGAAGGCGAAGAATTATAACCAGTAGAGAGACTGCTAAGTCCTCAGAGCTGGGAAGCCAGCGTTGTCATGTTCTCCAGACACACTCCCCAGGACATGCACACATCTTCACACATGCAGGTCCAAAGCCTCCTGTATGAGCCTGGTCTCAGGAATCTCTTCCTTGGTTAGCCTGCAGACCAAACGATCTTGAATCCTGACGCTGATGGTACTCCCCCACCTGATAGAGACACTTGGGTTACTGTCCCTCAGCGGGTCACCAAATTCTTTCATCTGAGTCCAGCTAATTTTGAGTGCTGTTACAAGGTTCTGCCAGTGCCATTCCAGGAACTAGCCTCAGCAGGAGGAAGAAAACCAGCCTAATTCCTCGGGATCCTAAGTGGACAGATAGGATCTGCAAGAGAGGGACCCAGGAGGTAGGCCAGCCTCATACTGAGAGCTGTGGACTGCATTTTAATGGGATTGGAATAAAAACACACAGCCCGTGTAAGTAATTAATCACTGCTAATTACTCCTCAGCATCATCAAGTGGCACCAGCGAAATGACAACTTGGGCTCTCTCAGACACATCTACTAGGCAGTAAGCAGCGATGCCCAATTCAGCACCTGGCAAAGAACCCAGCCCTCCCCCTCAGCCCAGACTTCCCTTCTGGTCCTTCCCTGTGGCCCTCTCTGGTCTCTACTCCCATAAGACAAGGATGGCCCAGATCTGAGAAGGCAGCATCTGGGCTCGAGTGAGTTGTCACTGGCTGAGTAGCGAAAGGTGCCTTCAGCTCAAAGCCTGCATCATGTGCTGCCACATTAGCCCAAGCTGCTTCTCTTCTGGAAGAGTTTAGTCCTGAGCAGGAGGCCCTGGTATCTCCTCGCCTCCATCTCCCTCAAGCACACAGAGGACACGGGGGTGGCAGTTAAGTTCAGCTGTCACAGGCAGGAAATCCAAGAGGAAGCATGTGACTCTTCCTGCAGAAGCTGAGGCTGCCTGCTTCTCTCATCCCCTTGGGAAGACAGGGTTTAATGTGAGCAAGAACTAGAACAAGGAAGGGGGATCTCCCAAGGTCTCAAGTCAGCTGGCTCCTCCAGAGCAAGGCCAGTCCCTCTAACCTGTCCCGGCTTTTTGAGTCCCCTCTCCCTCTTGTCTGTCCACCTGTGTTCTCATGACACCAAAGGGTGGTGTTGCCTGCCTTACTTCCCAGGAAATGGAAGAAAAAAGACAAGGAGACCTAGGAGGGTAGCTCCTGGGCCTGTCCCCAGAGAAAAAGCAAGGCTCTGACTGAGGAGGTGGCTACTGTGGGCTGGACAAAGTGTAGTGACTCCAGGGGCCCAAAGCCCCCAACTCTTTCTGGCAGGTGTCTGGGCCTTGGCTCTGGGAAGGAAATTTTGAGCCAGATGGCTGCCCCATGGGGAAGGAAACGTTTATTCCTGAACAAATTTATGGCTCAGCACGGGTGTCCCACGAAATCCTCCTCAAGCCCAGAGAAGCCCTGACAAATTGGTGGCCAGCTGATTTATCCCCATTATCAGGGCTGGCTATAAGTCAATGGAGACAGGCTAGTAGGGGGGTGCCTGGCTGGGCTCATACCCCCAAACCACTGAGATCCTTAATCGTTATTTTGTTTCCAAAAGCTGCTTTCCGACCCACCCCCTTTCTCTCCTAGCAGCATCTGCAGAGACTGATGGGCTGTAAATCTGCTATCCCAACAGCTTTATGCATCTCCTGGGGATGTGTCCCTGTGGGGAACGTGAAGGAAATTCATACATGGCTGTAGGCCCCTCTGGGTCCCTCCGAGGGCACCGACAGGGCAGGGGCAGAGCTGAGGAAGGAGGGCAGCCCAGGCTTCACCAGGGCCCCCCAGTCATTTCTCTCACAGCCCCATGGTCACCCCCAGACAGCCTTCAGCTGCGGGCCTACCCGAGCAGGCCTGGGGATCCCTGGGGCTCATACAGGCTGAAGTCAGGCCCATCTCAGGTCTGTAATTGGCTTATATATGTTCAAGGTCAGCTAAGCTGGCAGCTTCTCCCTTGACTACGCATGACACCCTGTGACATGTCTGAGATCACCATCCTCCCAGGCTACTCACTGTGGGAACATCTAGGGGGTGTGTGGAGAGGACAAAAATACTGGGGAGTGACTGCCACACCCATACCTTCTCTTTTTTCTGCTTGGCAGCTTCTTCGGCAGACAGCAGGGATTTGTAGTAGGTGCTCCGCTCTGCCGTGAAGTGGACCTTGGAGAGTGCGTGCTCTACCAGCAAGACGGACAGATTAGCGCCATCCATGTGCAGCCAGCCGATGAAGTTGCCAGCTTTGTCCATGCTCTCCACCTCCACTTCCACCTGGGGACAGAAAGACAGGGTGTCAGCTGCAGGGAGGTGACACTCGCAGCAAGGACCCCCAGGTCTTGAGCAGCTACCTCCAAGTTCAGTCCACCTGTCAGGAGTTGCTGGTACCAGGGAAGGAAAACAGCAGAATCCACCATAGCCATACACTGGAACCCTTCTTAGACACCCCCTCACTTCACCTCCCACTTCCGCTCCCCTTCCTTTGTCAGAGAACTACTGGGGTGCACTTGATCCTCCTTGGGTTAATCAAGGACTGTGACTGGATGGGAGCCTCAGGGTCAGAAGAGAGGTAAGCAATAGAGTTGAGTAAGCTTTATTCTTCAGCCTCTGTTCCAGGCCTGCACTGGGGAGACAGGCAGGCCTCAGGGAGCAGGCAATCCCTGGAAGACTGCATTCTTCCTGTAAGAGCTCAAAAAATTAATGTTTAATGAACGTAATTAAAGTGGCTTCCAGAAAGCAGAGAGAGGACAGGAAAGAGCACAAGTGAGGTAGGATGACATGAGCAAGAAAAGAATTGGTATAGAAGCAGGTAGGGGGCAGCTCCTCTAGGTTAACAGGCAGAAGGAGCAGCTGGAGGGTCTGGTCATTGTCATGAGTGTGACCCTGAGCCATAGGCTATGACTGAACACCAGAAACCTCCCCTGGTACCATGAGCTCCTAGGTCCCTTTGACTCTGGAGCCTTCAAAGGGCCCCAGTCATATACTGACTCTGCTGTCCTTCGTGGTGGCTGATCTGTCCCCATGGCAGAAAGGCAATGGCCCAGGATAAATTCCTTCCTTGATTCTCTTCTGATCTCTTTCTTCTGCTAAAGGGGCCTTTAAAAGCCTCTGCTGCTAAATGTAAAAACTTGTATTAATTTAAATGGCTTCAAGCTCGATTAAGCAATAAAATGAATGTCTAAATACCTGGGAATTCTCAAAGCCTGAGCTGGAGACAGTGGCATAAGGCTAGAAGGGATGAAGGAATCAAGAGATGCTAGAAGATGACTACCCAGAACCAGACAGAGGTAGTGGGGAGCAAGCAAGGGGCAAGGCCCAGAAGGCAGGACCCTGAATACTTCCCCTCTTACCTACCCAAGTCTCATAGCTAATCCTTCAGGTAGAAATGCTTGAAGTTGGGGTGGGGACAGAAAGGATACCCAGAGTCTGTTTGGGTCAGGACACTGCAGAAACAGATGCAGCCTGACTTGTTGGAAAACTAAGGAATGGAGAAAGTGGAGCTAGGAAGGGGCAGAGCCAACAGCAGAACCTAGGCTGCTGCTTCTGCGAAGACAAGACTCTCCCTTCTTCCCGCCCTCTTCTGCAGAGCCTTCTGCTTCAGGAGCGGTCCTTCTCCTGGGGTAGTGCAGCTTCTTCATCCAGGCCCAACCACCTAGTACCTCACCACAGATCCAGAGCAGGAGTGCTGGGTAGCAAGATCCTCCCACCCAGCGGTTGGGCCAGGCCAACCCAATGTTTGCACCACTCAGCTGAAAGGCAGACACAGGTAGAACCGACAACTAGTGCTTACAGATCCCACAGCAGGCTTCTCGTCTAGAAGTCTGGCAATTAACCTACTGGAAGACCTGCATGTATGGGGAAGGACAGATGGACAAAACAGTGCTCAGGGCTCAATACCTCGTATCTGCCATGCAAAAGCACACATTGCTGTAAGACTGAACTTTTTGCATGAGGAATATCTGGGCAGAGAGAAGGGGCTGTCGGGTCTGCGGTGATAGGCAAGATGTCACTCGAGATGACCATCCCTTCTTTGCCTTAGTCTGCCCCACTGTACCAAATATGCTAGGAACAGGTCCCAGCCTAAGGAAGAATGTGTGGAGGGTCTGGAGAAACATGGCCAACAGCAAATGAGGCCAATTCAGTTCTCAACCAACACTGAGGCCAGGCCCATAGCGGTTTTCACACAGTTGTAGTGACTAAGTGTCCTTCCCCTAAACCTGACTGCTTTGCAAGGCCCTGAGTGGTCACACAGCCAACCCTTAGGCCTGGCAGGCCCTCGGGTAGCTTGTGCCAGGCTACGGTGGTTCTCTGCAGCAGGGTGCTGGGACTGATGTAAGAAGCCCAGAGATGGGTTGCTGAGGCAACCAGGCAGGCACAATCCCTCTCATCCCGAAAGGTGCCAGGCTCAGACCTCACTTCACACAGCAAATCCCATATGGACATTGTGTTGTCTGAAGCCAGAACCCAGACGCCCACCTCTCTCCAGCACTCACACTAGGGGAACCTAGTGACTGGCTGCCACTCCTGGGGCTAGCCCCACCAGGGAGTGCAGATTCTCCTTGGAAATGAGCCCTGAGTTCATAGGTCCCCTTGCTCACCCTGCCTGCAACTGATGCACTAACTTGGGCTTGACAAATCCCGGGGCCCAGCCGGCAGCACAGCAAAGAAATCTCTGGCCATGGGCACAGTGCTGCCACTGGATCCATCTCGGTTGTAGAAGGAGATAAAGCTGTCGCCCGTGGGGCTCTGCTTCCCCTTTCATTACAGCTGCCACCACCACAGTAATTTCTCAATCAAAGGAAGGCTCTCAGGGGAAGGTGGCTGGGCTGCGGTTCTGGCCAGCTCCCATGTTGCTGGGCTGCCGGCTCTCAGGCTATGTGCTGTGCTGGAGCTTTGTGTGGCTCTTCTCTGGCTCAGAGAGGCCAGCAGAAGTTGCAAGCAAAGGCTAAGCAGGAGTGCCCAGCTCAGAATGCTGTGTGTCTTCCACTGTGCTTCACCTCCCTAGTGACTGCCAAGAACCTGAGGCTGAACTGTAATGTTATGTGTGTCTCTGTCTGTACAAGCTTGACCTCTCTGCTTAATTCTAAAACAATTTCTCTGAATTTTTCCTTAAATAAAAATAAAATGAAAAGTTGGTCAGAGTGGCATATTTGTAGGCCCAGCTACTTGGGAGGCTGAGGCAGGAGGGCCACTGGAGCATAGGAGTTTAAGGCAAACCTGGGTAACACAGGGATAATCTCAACACCATACACACGCATGCACACACAAAAGCAGCATAACATAGATCACAGAAAAAGACATTTATCTTCTGAGAGCGGCAACAAGGAGGTAGTGTTGCCTTATTCACTTGAGACGGGAATGCACTTGCTGACTGACTCCAGATTTTACCACTCTGCCTGTCCACAAATGACCGTAAAAGTGCAACAAGTAGTGTTCCTAGGGTTGCAAATAAATTATAGGGAGTATGTCAATTTATAAGTGTATTGCCTGTGAATAAAGACTGACTATATATAGAGGCACATATCTAGAGAGCTACTTCTTCAAGGTGCCTCAAACTAAAAAGCTCTGGTTGTCTGGCTATTTTCAGCATTAACTGAGATACTCTCCATACAGTGCTGTGTAAACTACAGAGTGCTCTACCATAGTTACTTTACCGTCAGCAATGTGGAGTGTTTCAGAGACCTGGACTCAAAAGTTTCTGTGGGAGGACTCCTACAGTGGTGGATGACATCAAGGAGTTCATGTCTTGGGTGATGAGATGACCATGGGCTGCCTATTTGTGTGCGAGTGTTGTGTATGCACGTGGGTGGACACGGCCTTGGGGCTTCTAAAGTATATGTATGTGTATATACAAGCAGTGCCAGCAAGGGTCATTCCCTGCTGTTTGTACAGCGGGCAGCTGAGACCCAGGAGGACAAGGGGCTGTCTGGGAGAAGAGCGCTTCCTGGGAGCTGGGAGAAGGGTGGATGGTGCCACCTGGGAAAATGGCTTGGCGGGAACTGATCAAGACAGAGCAGGCAGCACAGATGCTTGAGGGTTGGCTGTGACCCCCAGGAACTGAAAGGAGAGTGGGGCTGCCTCACTTGCTGGTCAGCCAGTGTCTCTGGTCCTCCACCTTCAATACCAGAAGAGCAAGAATGGGCTTTCTGGTTGCTGGGCAACTGGCTGGATCAGGGTATGTGAGCTCTGCTCTTTGGGTTTTTGACCCAACTTTCTCTCTGAGGGCTTCCCTGACCAGGGCGTGCAGGGAGCTGCCCTCTGGACAGTGGATTCGCCCTCCCTGTGGCACCGAGAGGGCCATGCACAGAGCAGGAGTTAGGAGCAAGAACTGTGGAGCCAGATGACCCGAGTTCAATCCCAGAGAGTCACGTACCTTCTCTGTGCCTCTATTTACCTCTTGCAAACTTGGGGCATCGTAACAGTGCCTACCTCAAAAGTTTTGTTGTGCTGGATAAATGAGCTGATACAAAATACATAAAGTACCAGAAGACTGGCATATAGATGCTTCAGTAAGACTGCCATCATCATCACTGAGTTCTTGCTTCCTGGCAGGGGCAGTTATTCATGCCTAAGTAAGTGTCTTCATTCTCCAGCTAGACTGTCAGCTCCCAGGGGAACAAAGACTGTTTCATACTTAGGTTTTATCCAGAGCTGGATGTATGCGCTGGCTCAGCCTGGGTCCTGAGGGGTGCAAGGTGTGTGGGCTTTGGAGTCAGATCTGGGGTTGAACTTTTAGCCCTACCTGTGAATTTTGGGGCAAGTCACATGACCTCTAGACAATGAAAGGAAGAAAGGGCCCTGTGTATTAAACAGAGTAACGTGAAAATTGCTTCTTCTCATCAACTGATGTCATAGCTGGACCTACATTTCTGGGCTACTCATATCCAGCAGCTGCTAAGTTTGACCATGCTGTGCATGGGGGTCTTCTCATTAGAAAAGACCAACTCCTGCTTAATGAGCCCTGTCATTCTCCTCTTTCCACCAAAAGCTTTAGGTTTCTTTTTCTTTTTAAAAAAATGTTATGTATTTGGTACAGGGTCTTCTATGCAACTTGGATTCATAGTGATCCTCCTATTTTAAGTCTCCTCGGAGATGGGATTGCCGGCATGTGCTGTCATGCCTGGACTAGGTGGCCACTTCAGCACGCCTGGGGCAGGGCGGGCACAGCACTGGGGATCAAACCCAAGTCCTTGCACTTGCCAGGCAGGTGCTTAGACCACTGACCTATCTCTCAGGGCCCAGCTTTAGGTTTCGTACACAACCCTGTCCTTAAACAAAATAAAGGTGCTAAAGTAAGCCATCAGGGGATTAGCAAGGGTTCCCATACCTAAAGAGACATATAGATGCCTTTCTAGTTAGTGTGGGCATCTTTCTCTAACATAGGGCCAAAGAGGTGGGAACCACGAGAGTGAGTTAAACCTTGGGGACAGCCTCTAGACATGCTGGACCTGGCCTGGGTGTGGGCTAGGCAGCCAGCGTGCCCTGGTACCTCACAGTGGGACACGTCCTCCTGCTCCCAAGCACATTAATGTGCCACTAATGAAATTGTTCTGGCTTATTTACCAAATTAATACAAACGGTACAGGCTGTTAATTTGCATGTCTCCTAATTACTGAGGAAGAGTTTCTGGTGCCCAGGCACAGGCACACCTCGGCACCCACCTAGCCAGGCTTTGTAGGCTTTCCCTTCCCAGCTGAAGGGGAACAGGGGCAGGAAAGGACATAGGGGGAACAGTCACCTGCCATGGCTGGGGGCACAGTGGGTCAAGGGTAGGGGACCCTTTCTTTATGGCATCTGTGCCCTGGATTATCGAAATATATCTGCAGTCTGTGTCCCCACCCTCAAACTGTTCCCCTTCTCTCCCAGACTGCATTCTTCCCAGCTCCTTAAAACAGGAACTACTTCAATCAGACAGGCAGTGGGGGCTGAGTCATTCTCCTGGTCTAAGCAACGAGGCATACTCTCTGCCTGGGGTGCAGTGCAGGCCTGGGAGCCACTTGGGTTTGCTAAGGGGAATGGAGGAAGAAACAGCTTACGAGCCAGGCAAAGGCTGATGGTTTTATAAGCACCAATACTCGCAGCTTCTCCAGGCCCTCCCCAGGCAATTAGCCTTTAGACTCTGAAATCTTTCCTAAAATGTGCCCATATGTGCATGTGTGTTATGAGTGGGGGAGATCACTGGCAGCACTAGGGCTCATTTAGCTGCATCTGCCCAAGCCCTCGCCTTGTGCAGCGGCTGAGTTGGATGCCCAGTGGCACCAAAGGGCGAAGATGAAATCTTCCCTGCCAGGGTCACAGTGCAGTGGGGATTCAGGGGAGAAGACAGAGCATGCACTACAGGCTGCCTTCACTGAAGGGCTAGCCAGGGGCACTGAGGGCAGAACAATTTTCTAAATGAGAATAGGGGAAGGCAACAGGGGGATCTACATTCCATGTAATGACTCCAGGAGCCAAAGGAGATATTCCACATTGGGGACTTCATGGCAATGAACAGAGGACTTCTTGCACTTGCATCAGCCCTTCCCTTGCTCTCTGCTAGGAGAATGGAGGAACCAATGCTTTTCCCCTCAGGGCACTGCCAAGCCTCTGTGTACAATGCCTAAGGCAGCTCAGGAAATGTCTGAGGCTCCAGCTACCCTCAGTCTCAGGCTGGGAATCCACACTCTTGGAAAAGCAGCTGTGGGGGTGCTCTCTGGAAAGTGAGCACCTGCTTCAGGCAGGACAGGACACACTGCCTGCCCTGGGGCTTCCAGAGAGAAAGGAGCAGCCTGCGCAAAGCCGTGTGGGGGCTATAAGTTCTGCAGATGACAGAGTAAGAGTATTTGGGCCAGTTCTGGAGAGGTGACACAGGAAGCCCAATGACAAGCTTCAGGGG
Source organism: Octodon degus (assembly GCF_000260255.1). NCBI lineage: Eukaryota > Metazoa > Chordata > Mammalia > Rodentia > Octodontidae > Octodon > Octodon degus. Next base: position 4,356,952 of record NW_004524736.1, on the reverse strand, counting down.
TAGAAGTTGGAATACACACACACACACACACACACACACACACACACACACACACACATTTTAAATGAATTTAGGACAGGGTATACAGAGTCCCACTATGTAGATCAGACTCACAGTGATTCTCCTGTTTTCAGCCTTCCAAATGCTGGGATTACAGGCATGTACCACCATAGCCAGTCCCAACTGCCCTCTCAGCACACCCTAGGGGTGAGGCGAAGCCAGCAGCACAGGCCCAGGGATTGAACCCCTGGCCCCTGTGTTTGCCTAAGCAGGCACTTTAATCCATGAGCTGTGTGGCCAGCCCTTAAAATCTTGTTTATTCGGTACAGGGTCTTGCTATGCAGCTTGGACTCGTAGTGATCCTCCTGTCTCAGCTTCCCCAGTGCTGGGATTATAGGTGTGTGCTACCACGCCTGGTTTCAATGGCCAGCACAGCATGTGGTGCTGGGAATTGAACCTGGGTCCTTGTGCTTGTCAGGTAGATGCTTAGACTGCCAAGCTATCTCCCCAGCTCCTGGGCTATATATTCTTGCTTTCACAATCCTCCAAGACATCAGTGAGGAACACAGAAGAGAACTGCATAGGATGAAGAACCAGAGAAAAGTCTTGGACTTGAATTGTTAGCCAAGAACCAACTCTATCTCCTCCACGATACCTGCTTTGGGCTCAAAGCTGTTTCTTTATCTGCAGAACAAGAGGTTCTCTCTGATCTGAATTTTCGGAGGTGAGGGACCTATGTGTGGAAAGACTGGGCTGGCAATCAAAGAGAGAAGAAAAGCAAGGGGACACCTGGGAGAGAAGAGCTGGTGGAGAAGTGTCACCCACTAATTAGCAGGTCCCAGGAATGCCAGATGCTTTCTATTGAATACATGGCTGGGATGTGACTTGTCCACGGTTTGAAAGTGTGGTCCACAAGTCTGGTGGTACCCTGAGTATGGTGGAACAGAGAGGTGGCAAATCTTGAAATATAAGTGGGGCCAGTTGGGTGTGGTTGTGCACTCCTGTAATCTCAGCTCTTGGCAGGCTGAGATAGGAGGATAGAAAGCTGGAGCTAGGCCTGAGCTATAAAGCAAGACCTGGCCTGAACAGAGCCAGACGGAACTGAACTGAACCGAGCAGAACAGAACAAAACAAAGTAGAACAGCAAAACAGAGTACAAGGGGCTTGGTGGAAGGTAACAAGGTCCTGTGGATACCACCTTTGAGAAGGATCAAAGTAGGTCTCAAAGGCTCAGGCTGCTATGAGCAAGCCTGGCCCCTCCCACCCTTGCTTCCAGGTCTCCTGCCCTACGGTGCTACCTACCCTGAGGACCTTGGCAGAAGCCAGCAGTGGTGCTAGTACCAGGCTCTGGGGCCTCCAAAATGGAATCAAAACAAGCTTTTTTTTTTTTTTTTAAATACAGTATGCATGCCTGCAATCTTAGTGCAAGACCCCCTCTAAAAACTAATAACAAAAACAAAAAGTGCCCAGTATCAGATACTCTGCTATAGCAACAGAAAACGGACTAGGCACCACTCACTCATCCCATCCACAGCTTCCTGTGAGCCAGTGAGTGACCAGAATGTAACTGGGGTGCTTTCCTGTCACAGAGGAGCCACACCGCTGAGCTGGGCTTGTTGCCATCACTGACACTGCTCGAAGGCTGAGGCGCGCTGCCACGGCCAAAGCTGTGAACCTGATGAGACACTTTACCTTAGTATAGTAGCAGTCTAACACAGCCAGCTCATTCCCTCCACCCAGGGCCACGTGCACACTTAGCAACTTCTTTCAGAGAAAATGAACATTAACACAACACAATTAATAATGCAACGCTCTGGGAGCTGGGAGGCAAAGCCCAAGACATGCCTCCCGGGTCTCATTACCAACTGCAGAGCAGGGAGTGGGCAGCAGCATAGCGCTTTAGTGAGTTGCAGGGGCCATGGGGCTCCAGCCCCACCAGCCCCGCCCCATTTCTCCCTGGCTTCCAGACCAGATGACTCTTTCACATCAGACTGCGCAGCGGTATGCTTTTCCAGAAAGCCTCTTTTCTGACGGCTGAGTGCTGGCCCATGCCAAATACCTAGAAGTCTGGGCCAGGTTGGCATGTTCCCCAGAGGGGCTACGGCATTCTCAGAAATGGAGGCAAAGCCTAGGGGGTGAGATGGCTGGGCAGGGAGCTCAGCGCTTCCTTCAGTCTCCTCAAATGCCTCTTCTCTATCTTTAGGATGAAGTGTAGGGTGCTGGGGTGGGAGATGGGGTGGTGGCTGTGGTGGTGGTTTCCGATCCTGCCTGAGGCAGTGAGGCAGCAGCCAAGGCGATAGCGTCTGCAGGGAACACAAACCTGCTGACTCCAGGCCTTTGTGAGAGGTAACATAGTTTACAAACTGATGCAATCTGTTTCTTTGGTGCAGACAATAAGAAAGGCAGACTGTTCATCTTCTCAGGAAAACCCCAGGCCAGAGGCTGGAAGGAAAGTTAACTCTTCCCTGAGGTTTGAGCAGGGAATGTAGTAGAACTGTGTGTGTGTGTGTGTGTGTGTGTGTGTGTGTGTGTGCACACGCGTGCGCACACACACATCCTAGTGCCAGGGGCAGGACCTACTGCTGGAGTTCTTTCCCAAAGGCTTCCCTAGTGAGAGGCAGAATTTGGGCTCTTCTGAAAGCAGGCACATCTGGAGGCGCAGCTCTTTCTCATGCTCCTTGGCTGACAGTAAGAAGAGCAGTCCTCCCCAGAAAGGAGCAATGACTGCTTTTTACCAAGTCCTCCTTAAAGTTGTTAAGTAACCCAGCCACTGGCTTGGCCCAGGCCAGCCACAGGACCACTGGCCAGAACTCTCCAGCTGCAGGGCTAGACTCATTGATAGAAGGAAGGAGCTAGGCACAGCCTGTTTCATGTCATCTATGCAGCAATTATCAGCTTTCTCACCTGGTCTGAAAGTAACTAATGTCCAAGCAGGTCAAATTCAAATGGCAGTTCCCGTTCTTTCTGCTTTTCAATTACATTTTAGATATACATAACAATCACATTAATGGAAGCAGGGGTACCTATTCTTACATAACTCAACCCCATGCTGCTCTGGGTGCCACTTATCTTGTGGATTTTGCTTTCTTGACCCCAACTCCCAGGCCACTTTATCTAGAGTGCTGTAGGCATTGTCACTCCAAAGACCCACACCTTGTCATTACAAAGCACTTGGGTCAACATCCATGGCTACTTCTTTTCCTTTTACCCATGTTGGAGAAAAAGAAATTCACCAAGTGGTTGGGGGGTCACCCCTCTCCTGCTTCCTCTGGCACCTGTTTCTATCATTTGTCTTCTATAGAACCCTTCTCGCCACCTATCCCCCTGGGTCTATCCCTGCCTACAAACACAGCACCCGTCTTAGAAAATCTTACTTTGCCCCATAGCCCTACAAAGCCTGTCCTTTTTTCTGACCCACAGGGCATCCTGCACTTGGCCAGCCCCTTCTAATCCCTGATCCTGTGTAGTGGGTTCCCATGGTTGGTACTCTGCTGTCACTGTTACTTCAGTTGAGGACTTCTTAATTGCTATTTCAATAATTTCTTTGCAGATTTCATAATTTCTGACCTTTCAAATGCTATGACAAAGCCAAGCACCCTGTATCATTTTTTGAAACTTTCCTTTTTTAGATCTGTGTGACTCTCAGCCTTGGCTTTTTTTTTCCCTTGTTCTTTTTGAGTCTCAGTTGTGAATTCTCCCCAACAACAGGACCTTTGAGTATGGGTGTTTCCTCAGGGGCTGTGTTAAGCTGTTGACAGTGCCTGTGTCCACTGCTCTCCAAGTGATTAAACCCCCAGTCCAGATCTCCCTTCCAATTCTATTCTACTGGTAAATCTCAACTCAGAGTCCAGCCCTGAGTCTTTCCTCTTCACCATGAAACCTGCACTTGTGACCACATGAAGCTAAATGGGAACTGTTCCTTGTACTTTCACAGCCCAAATCCAGGGTGCACAGTCTACTTCTTGGACTCTTCCTTTCTCTTTATCCCTATTGCCACTCTACCAGTTCAGGTCCCAGTTGCAGGTGACACTGCCCTCACTGGAGTCCTTGCCACCAGCCTTGCCTCTCACGGCCCCTCCATGACCCTGAAGCCTCATGAAGCCAGCCTACCTCGCTTCTAATCTTGTGGTGCCACTACTGAGCTCTGTGACTCTGGGTAGGTTATTTGACCTTTTGGGCAATGGTATTTGTCAACTGAGCTTAATAATGAATGATCGCTAACTCAAATAGCTTTAATGACTGCTCAGTGAAACACTAAAGGACAGTCTGTCATATATTACGTACTCACTGAGTGTTAATTTTTAAAAAATATGCATCAGGCCATTTTTACTCTTCTGCTGAAATCCTCTCCTTGTTCTTTATTAAAGTTTAATTCCTTAGTAGAGCAGAACATAAGCTCCATATAGCTGGGCTCATGCTGGTCTCAACTTCTACCTGTCACTGTGCTCTAGTCCTGTGAAGACCTCCCCGCTTCACACACTGGGCTGCGCTCTCCGGCCTTGACACTCTCTCCTTTTGGCCAGCATGTTCCCTACTACTGCTCTACCCTTTGAGATTCTGCACAGATGCGATTTCGCATGAACCATGCCAGTATTCACTGAGGACTTTCTCCTCAGTATTTTGCTCATTTCACTCTTAAGATATTACAACAGGCATTTATCAATGGCACCTGGTAGGCATTCAACAAACTGATGAAAGTTAAAAGATCCCACGTTCCCCAGATTCCCAACAGGGAACTAGGAAAAGGCAAGTTCCTGTCACTAGGCACATGCAGTGGCCCTGAGCTGACAGAAGGCCAGCTGGAGAGGCCGCTGCAGTGGAGTGCAGCCTGCCGGAGCCCAGAGGGGCAGAGCCGGTCCCTGGCCAGGGCAGCCAGTGCTGATGACTCACAACAGCCCAGACAGCGTGCGCAGAATGGGCTGCTTCACAGTTGGCTTTGTCTCTACTGAATATAACTGTAGCGAGGACAGAGTCCTCTATCTAGGCATGAGCATAGGCAGCAGCGGGGTATGCCTCCTTCTGGTCGCCTACATCTCCACCACCTCCTGGCCACTGATCCCTCAGCAAGGTAAAGGTAAAGAGCAAAAGCAGGCATGAGGTGGCTTGAGGAAGAGCGAGAGGACAGGACAGGAGCTATGAGAAGAGAACAGAGACTGGGGTGAGGCCAGAGACACCACGAGGGCTGGATTCCTGACCCTAGGCCATCATCCAGTGCTAAATTCTTCAAGCAAGGGAGTAGGTAGTACAGGTTAGGCCACTGTAGCCTGGAGGAACATCTGAGTCCAGCGGATGAGAAAGCATAAAGGTGTGTCATCTGTGGATGCCAGGAGGCCCTTAGACCCTTTAGGAGAACATAGAAACCTTTCAGCAAAGCGATACTCCTAGGTTTGAAGGATCTGAGGCTTGAATTGGGAGCCAATCTCTGGGCAGTCACTCTCAGAGCTGGGTTGCATCCTCAGGGCCTGCTGGAAGGTGTCAGCTTAGAGCTGCAGTGTCTTAAAGGGGACATGGACTCCTGTCTTAAAATTTTACCAGTAGCTGACCTTTTGGCAAAAGGGACAAAGACACTAATCTCCCTTGCAGGCCAGAAAAAAGGCACAGACATGAAAACCTAAACAGTCAAAAATTCTACACCTGCAGCCAAGGATCAGGCAACTGACTATTCCTCTTCTCATCTTACCAGCAAAGACGGAGCTGGTCACTCTGCAGCTTTTCTGAGGAAGCCCCCTTCCTTTCCTTAGGGCCATCCTGTCTTTGTGCGTCAACAGGAGGCCTGCTTTCCTGTGCCAGCCACGCTGTATGCACTGTATAAGCACCCAGCAAGGATCCCCTCTGCCAATCTGTACAACGGTGCTGTAACAGTGGCTGTTAGCACTTGGCTTTGTCTCTACTGAATATAACCACACCGATGCCCCTGGACAGGACACAGAGAAAGAGAGTCCTTCCCTCTCTTCTGACCTTCCTAAGGAGCTGTTCTGAGGTTGTGGAGAGAGGAAATCTGAGCAGTAGGGGGCCTTTGCCCATGTCCAGTGCACATTCCCACACTGTTTTAAACCTCTTACAACACACAGGTGAAAGGAAACATCCTGTGAGATGATGCCGAGCCCTGGACTGGTCTCTGAGGTGAGCAGTGTCAGTGCTGGAGGTCGTTCTGTGTCTACCCTCCTGTTCACGGGATGGCCAGATTCTTGCCTGTAATGACCTGAAGGGCCTATGAGCTCTCTGGCTTCTCAGTAATGCACAGGAAAAATCTGGGTAAAAGCTGCCCATTTTAAGGTTTGAGCACGCACATATGAAGTAAGGCTAAATGCAGCCCAGCAGGGGCCAGACTGGCCTGGTTAATGATGAGACCGTGTGCATTTCTATATAGAAAGGCTGGGTTTTCTTGCTGTTGACTTTTTACTGCTAATAATAATTAAAACATAGGGACTACAGGCAAACGCCATCATACCTGGCCCCACTGAGACTTCTGGGTTTTTGTTGGAGGCCCTACCAGTCTCACCTCTGCCTCCTGGCTCTGTGCAGGCCTCAGCAGTCCTCAACTAGGCAAGGGAGGAACACGGCCTAGGCCCATCCAGGTGTCTGAACCTCAGTGTCCCTCTCCCTCCACTTTACACACTGCCCACACTGGGGATTCTTTATGCTCTTTTGATTGGGTATTGAAAGTTCTCAAAACTACAGCAGTGAGATTAGAGGTAAGACAAGGAGAACTATTAGTGACAGGAAAGAACAGTAAGTAGGATGGGTCAGCAGCCTGGTTGTTGGCAGCAATCTCTGCCTATCTTCTTGACAGGAGCCAAGGTCCCATTAATCTCAATTATTTCCTTTTTCTGACTTCAAAATGTCCCAAGTACAATTCATTGTAACAAGATCTCAGCCAGTTGGCAGCCCCTTGGTCTTACTATCTACCTGGTCAGGCTGATTTTGAGCTAGTCTCAGGCAGAGAGTGGCAGCCTGTGTCCCTGAAAGGGGGCCAGGGTGGCCTCACTTTGCTACGCCCAGCTCCTAGTTTGCTGTCCTGAGAAGACTCCCATTGTTCTGAAATGCAGAGGAGCAAACATGTTCAGAGTCTCTGGCTAAGACTGCCCACATGCCACAATTAAGCATCTAAGAGAATCCTTTTGACTCGAGGAGAAACAGTGACCTGACCCGGCATAAGCCTAGCTGTGTCTTCTGACAGAGGACACTTGGATGCAGCTACTGCTGTCAACACACTTGTCCCACTGTGGCCTTCCTGTCACTGTGCCCTCGGACAATACTTTGAGATTCCTCCTGCCACCACCTCGCTGCCACTCAGTGTAAATATCGTTTAAGCAGTTTGATTTCTTTTGATGCCATCTAGGGCATCTGCAATAGTCTGCTGCTCCAGAGCTGCTGCTTGGGCAGGAAAAGGAATAAGAGGTAACAAGCGGACTGGCAAAGCTGGCCCAATCCTAGACCCTACGTGGGAACTCACTTAGACCTGCAGGGAGGATAGCAAAAAGACCAGCGGGACTCAGCTAACGTGCCCGTTTCACCAGCTTCATTTCCCGACTTTCTCCGCTCTGGTCCTGCAGATGTGCTTGCAGTGTAAGCTGCCTAACTCACCTTGTATATTCCTGCCTGTTCCTGAGACCACGTATCAGAGCTGCTACGGCCTGACAAGCAGTGGCCCTTCATGGCCACAGGAGGAAACAGAGCCCACTTTCTGGTGCAGGACATGAAGGTGATCTCCTTCCAGAAAGTGCAGTCCAGCAGTGCAGAGTAAAAATATGGGCAGAAGATTGTGAGGGGCACCACACTGGATTTGTCTTCCAGGAAGTCTGCCCTGACTCACTCTCCAGCCCATATCAACCTGCTCTTGCCAATCTGTTCCCTTTTACAGTTCTGCTTTCTGAAGGAGGTTGTTTTCTTGTGCCTTCTGAATTCACCCCCAGTTGGTACAATGCAGCAGGACTCTAGCACCTGGAAGGGGTTTCCAGACTCCTGGGGGTAGACTGTGTTCAGCAGTGCTCCTGTGCTTCTGGGCAGCACTTTCCAAGGGCTGTATTCCTGGTCGCTGCCCAGAGTTTTCCTAACAAAGACAGCTTCCAAGGCCAGGTGACGGCAGAAAGTGCAGGTCAAAGGTACAACAGTCTGTTGTGAGGGAAGACCAGTGTGGCTCCAAAAGACACAGGGGAATCATCAGGGATGCCCAGATAGGCTTGTGATAGTGAAGAAAACATCCAATGATGATTAGGAGCCTACAAAATGGGAAGACAAATACTGAGGGAATAGGAATGTATGGAAATCAGTAAGGGCATATAAACAGACCTAGGAATCACTGTAATTAACCAACGGAGAAATAGTTATTTAGCATTTATTAAGTAGAAAAGCTACCGTTAGGCACTGTAGAGGATCTATAAGAGAAAACTTCTGTCTTCCAACAGTCTGTGGCCTCATCATGTCAGTTAGTGACAAGATGTCATGTGAAACCCACGACCACGTAGTTGGTGCAGAGCAAGTACAAGAAGGGGTCACAGGAGAGAGGCAGCTCTAAGGGCTGGTAAGTGGGAAGCTCCCCAAGAAGGGGCAGGCCTCAAAGGTGGCTGGGTCTCACAGCTGGGAGAAAGGGACACATCCTCTAGTCTAAGAAAATGCTTTATTCTAGGGTAGAGGAAATAAGGGTAGAATTTCAGGACAGAAAGTGAACGAGGTCACGAGAGGCAGAAACAGGTGTCACGGAGAACAAGGGGCGTGGAGACAAGCTTGACCTTGAGAGGGGGTGAGCTTCAGAGATGGGGTGTACATCAGAGCCCAGCTGCCTTCTGATACACATCAGGGACAGATAAAGCATGGCTGGATTCTGGACATTTGTAGGAAGCCTCGAAGGAAAGAAAGAAGGGGAGGAACCTGAAAAGATGCATGAAACATCCTGTTATAGGCAGGATGGCTGGGAGAAAGGAAGGGAGAGAAATGAAAACATATGGCAGTAGCATGTTAAGGGGTCAGGGAATGTGCTGGCCTAGTCAGTGTGGAGGGAAGAGATTAAAAGGGCCAGAAGGAGGAGAAAAGGCAGAGTCCCAGCCTAATTAGACTTGCTCTGCCAGTATGGATTTCCATTTCTCCCCCACATAAAAGAATGTTAGTGCTCTGTGCCTCATCCTACCTGTCCCACCTGTTTCCATGCCAACAGTCTCCTCCTGAGTGTGTGTGTGTGGGATTACATCCATTGGCAGAACTGCATAGTGGTTACCAGCAAGAGCTTGAAAGCTAGGCTACTGGGTTCAATATCAGCCTCTGCCCATTTGTAACCACAGGAGGGTCAATATAGGTCTCTGTGCTCCAGTGTCTTCAAGATATGACAAGGGAGTAATAAAGGTAAACACTCTCCTGTGATTTAAGTGAGCTAATACAAAGCTCTTAGAACCATTCCCCAGGCACAGTAAGCACTCAACAAACTGGCTCTTCTTACCGGGTGAAGCACATGTAACAAGGACAGAAACCTATTCTCTGGGTACACAAGTCACAGGGTGACAGAGTTCTGTAATTTTTCTAAGGGGGAAAAATAGCTATCTATCTATCTATCTATCTATCTATCTATCTATCTATCTATCTATCAATCAGTATATAGCCTCTCTTGTAGTACGGCATGGGAGTTTTCCTCTGACAGAGAGGAGGGGATGAGCTACATATGCCAAGTCTGGCTTGAGGGCCAGACACCGAACCTTCTGTTCAGCTGGAGCATGGCAGCTTTCAATATCTAGTGGGCAAGGGAGATGTGTTTCCCAGGCTCACTCTCCACCCACATGCCACAAGGATTCTGGTCTGGCCCCAAACACATCGAGGCCCCTTGTCCTGTATCCTGCCTTTCATACTAGAGATGTCCCAATATCCATGCTGTCCTTTTTTCTATTTCTGTCATTCCAGCAGTCAGGATGGGCAGCTCCAAGACTGCATTTCCTAGTCTGTTCTCTTCGCTCACCAAGTTCTAGGAGCACAGTTGTTGTTTTTTTTTTTGTTTTTTTTTGGTTTTTTGCATGTTTTCCCTCTTTTGGCTTCTTGAATGGTAGGAAGATGATACTTCCCCCAGGAACATGTGTCCTTCTTCCACCCTTGGCTAAGTCTAAGGCAGCAAGCACTTCCTGCAGGAAGTCTTTTCTGGGTTCCTAGCTGGCTCTGAGGGAATCCTGAGCACCAAAGAGCACATAGCGGCTTTCCTCTGATGGTGGAGGAGCTCGAGATTGCTAACCACTTGATGGCAAAAAACACAGGTGACTTGACCCTGCGGTCCCAATTCCTACATGGCATCTGACACTCAGAAGGTCAATTCATTAAATGAATGGAATGAAAAGGACACACAGATGTAATCACTGGCACTTATTGATTTGTCCTTGCTTTCAAGAATGTTTGATCCAAAGAACATAAAAGGAAGATAATCTTAGAAAAATGCCTTTTTTTTTTTTTTTTGACTGATCCAAACATAGTGCTATACTTGCAGTCCCTGGGACAATAGCTTGTTCCATTATGGCTGTACCTGTTCCACCAATGGCCTTGAGCGCATGTTCTATCCAACAGCCAGGCCTGGCAAGGGATGGATCATAAATGCTCTGGGTCAGAGGCTCTGTAATTTTCAGTTCCACATCCAAAAACCAGATCAGCAGCTTGTTACCAGGAAGAGGGAAGGGAACCAATACTTCTTAAATACTTCCTATGAGCCTAGTGCTATAGCAGCTTCGCAGACAGGCGTGTGGTCTGCTTAACTATTCTGTGAAGTGGTTTCTGTAGTCCTATTTTACTGATAAAAAATTGGAGTTTTAGACAAGTTAAAGAATGTGGCCAAGGTGAAAGGTTGATGGATGGATGAGAAGCCTTAGTTCCACAGAAGTTTTGGCTGTGCTATCATGGTGCACCAGGGTGACTACAGATAATAGCAGTGTACGACACATTTCAGAAAGCAGAAAGAAGGGACTTCGGAAGTTTTCACCATAAAGAAATAGTGAATGTTTGAGGAGGCAGGTATATTTAACCCGATTTAGACATTATATGACATATACTATATGAACATCACATGGTACCCTGTAAGTTTTCTGTTTTTTATATGGCAGTTAAAAATACAGTTAAAGACAAAACAAAACAACTGGACAGAAAAATAAGAGGCCGAGGCAGGATTGTAAGTTTGAGCTTAGCCTGAGCAACTTCATATGTCCTGCTTCAAAATAAAACATACAAAAGGGTGGAGATATAGTTCAGTGCAAAGACTTCTGAATTTAACTTCCCTAGTACAGGGGAATAAAGGAACTTGCTTTAGGTCACGAAGGTATTTGGCAAGGTAAGCAGAACCCTCTATACTTCTACAGTGTCTAGTATGGCTCAAGTTGAGAGGCCAGAGTTTCAACTTACTACTGCCTAATTCTAAAGCCTTGCTGTAGTCACTCATTTGTGGGTAGAACAATTCTCCCGGCATCTGGGAAGGTCATGCTTTCAGCTGTCTAGGTTTTCTGAAATTGCTGGGGTACAGGTGTTGGCCAGGGGAGAGGAGATGAAGACAGGCCTGGAGGAGCTAGGAAGTTGCCTTGGATGCTTGCTCTTGGGCCAGGGGCAATGTGAAAGAGAAGAGAGAATGGCATTAAGAAAGACACTGATCCCACCCTGGATCTGCCTCAGCTCCTTTCCCCAGTGACCCATGCTGAGCACACCAGTTCGCAGGTTCTGGCTCATTATTCTCTGGGACTCAGTGCATCTATTCTCTGTTGGTTTCTCAGCATGAACCCAGCTCCAGGAACTCTGTCACCTCCCTGACTACATACAAGCTGTTGCTGCAACTTCCTTGCTTGGGCTGGCATTGTGAGAAGGCCAGCAAGGCATTCCCTTGCCGTGAGGCCACTAGGTTCCACAGGTTCCCATTTTTCCATTGTTTGCTTCCCTCCCTCCCTCAGCAGATTCCCAGAGAGGGGCTTGACTTTCAAAGTTCAAACTTCTGAAGCTATAGCAGCTTCTTTAGATCTCTGTGAGGGACACATCACCCATGCTGAGATGACAAGAACAGGGGAAACTGGCCCACCAAGCTGCCTGGGGAAGGAGCACTGGTTGTAGAGGAGAGAGGTGGAGGATGCGGGTAAGCTATTAAGCCCAGACACTTCCGGCCTCCAGGTCCTTGCTACATTTGCCTCTGTCACCCTTTGCCCAAGAAAAAATCCTTCTGTCTTCTCCATCTGAGAGCAACTAAGTTTATAATTGAAAAGCCCAGAGAATTTATTGCAGTGGAGATGAGGCAATTTATAACTCCTAACCATCCTGCAGGCCGATAGATCAGGCAGATATCTATCCTATTAGAATAACTTGACACTGCAGAGATCCATCTTATTACACTAAATGGTTAAGAAAGCTTTGCCCCGCATCATAGACACACCATGTAGAGTTTTCGGCTCACCTTCCTGAGTACATTCATCAGCCCATTTTGTTCCCTCCATTCAGTTCGGCCACAGAATTACAAACTGCTCAGAGGCAGGAGAAGTTTTAAATTAAGCATTCACGGGCGTAGGTGAGCTCGGGAAATGATGGTGGGTCGCCAGGCAGGCAGGCAAGATTTAGTGCCTCATGTGGGGGAGAAGCTGAGGCTCATCAACAAGTCTAGATCAAGCCTGGGGACGGAGGAGCCAGGGAGAGAGAGGAAAAGGGCTCAGGAGGAGGAATTTAAAAGCTCTCTGGTCAAAGGGCCAGACGTGCTGCATGACAAAATGAAAATTATTGGAGACTTTCAACCACAGCTAATGCCAACCTCCGTGCAAGGCATAAATATCTGCTATGCTGAACAATATGTGTATGTGAGGAAGGAAGCTCAGCAGGACGGTCAGCCAGGTGCTTGTGCACCCCTCTGCTTCTCTTCAGACATGCCCAGACTCCTCCTCTTCCAGTGAGTTTTCCCTTCTCACTCACCCCAGATACAGTACACCGAGGCTGTCGTTAAGGACCCCTGTCCCATTGGCACCTCCGAGGTCCCTCTGAGTAGGACTCCTTTCCTCCCTGCACTGGTCTGCCTTACACAGTGAAACTGTCTCTGTCCCAGGTCTTTCTGCCATGCGAAGGGCTGATCCCGGGAGGAGGGAAGGAGGTTGAGCTTGGGTGCTCAGCACAAGCCTGCCTGTGTGCGTGCTGCTGTGGCCACTCCATCTGCCCATCACGTGGGTCACTCACTCAGCCCCAGAAAGAAGACCCAGGGGATGGCGGATGACTTCATGACAGTGGCTTTAACAGTGATTGGTGGTGCTGGGAAGACAGGCAGCAGCAGGTCTGTTCTCTGGGGGGCTGCCCCCTACACCAGCTATTCCCATAACCTTGTTTTATTGTCTTTTATTGCAGATCGGCTCCAGTGTGTGGGCAATAAAGCTTTGACTGCTGCACTCCACAGGCCTGGGGTGGGGAGAGCTCTGCTTGCCAGAAGTAGGGCAGGGCGGAGAGGGGACCCAAGCAGGGGGCCAATTCCATCCCCAGAGCAGCAAAACCAGAGAATCCTTCTCTCCTTTGAAAGGCCCTTTGAGAACTGGCAGAACAGGAGCTGCAGTGGAATGAAGGCTTCTCTCAGGCCTGTCATTCATTCAGGAGCCCTGTCCCTGCTTGTGGGTTTTGCAAGCCTCACTCTCTCCCGCAAAGAAAAACCTTATCTTCCTCAGCTGCTATGTTCCAACCTTTGTTCCTGGGCTGACTCTTCCCCCCATGACCAAGGCAGCTCACTTTAGTCTTTTGCACAACTTCATGGGCCACAGTCTTTTAGATAGCAGGGAAGAATATTACCTCCCTGTGACTGGCCTTCTGCTGCACTTTTCCATGAACCCTGAGAGCCACTTAGGGCAGGCAAAGGGACAGAATTACCTGCATGGCCTTTGACAAAGGTGGAGACAGGGTGCAGTCTTCACTTAAGAGCCAGCAGCCTTGGGAGATGGAAGTGCTGGAGTGGCTGAGGGCCGGCAAGGGTCTCCTTGAAGGTTCAGGTACAGGCTTGTATGGGATGAAAGAGGCTTTAGAGAGTGGAGAGAGGCAGCTAACTGGCTCACTGCCAAGACACAGGGTGACAGAGCTTCTTGCAGCCCCAAATGGTTTACAAACACAGAACCTTTGCCAAATCGTGTCCCTGTCAACTCTAAAAGCCGTAAAACCCCATAATTGCCTCTCTAATGAGATTCTCTAAACAGCCCCTTTCTCACCAACTGCCTACAACACTTGCTTAAGCTATGTACTGCTCAATAGACATTTATAAAAGTTTTTATAAAATTCATTTTATGTACGCTATATTTTATACCAATTCATTTACGATAATTACATGTCAATTTTCCATGTTCTAGACCTCCACTGTCCATACAATAGGCTTGTCTAACAATAAACTGGAAATTCCTCAAGGGTAGAGGATGGATATGGATCTGTACATTATTTTATTGACTATAATTCTCCTGCCCCAAGGGACCGACCAATGTAGTGCTAACATCCCACGGGGAATAACTTTGAGGGTACAAAGAAAGAGTAGGACACAAGAATGGCATTCTAGGCACAGCCCCTCGGCCCAGGCTGTGGACAAGGAGATGGATTTCGTCTGATTTCCCTTGACGGACAAGTTGTGTTCAGCAAACAGCCCGGCATGCAGCTGTCACTCTGATGCTGAGCTCTGACAGGCATCGATCAGGCTGCGGTGTGAGCATGCAGATACGTGCACAGGCCTCATCAACATCCACGGTGAGGGAGACAGCTCTGTCTAGGCCAGGAAGGCTCCACCCCCACCCCTGCTGGATGCCCTGGAGAGGAAGACTGAACCAATGGGGAAAATGGAGAAGGGCAGAGCTTCCTCAAAATACCCATTACTGGGCTAGAAAACAAGTAACGACAATGAAGTGGAGTTGAACAGGGGAAAAGAGACAGATCCAACCTTGACAGACAAGCTGCCAGGATGAGAGCTCATTCAGACAGCTGAGATGAGCAAACAGGGACATCAGGCTAATGCTGGGCATAAATGGCCTATAATCTGCAAGCCTGAGCATAAGACACAGAACACTGGCAGCTCTAGTCTTCTCCCTGCCCAGCAGCTGTGCTTCATGCTGTCCTCTGAAAGCTCCAGAGACTTCCAGAACATTCCACTGGAACCAAAGGTCACTTTTATCTTTCTCCCCAATGAGGATGTCCTCCTTATCCCTGTGAGAGTTCAGTTTCTATTAAGCATTCCAATATTTAGGAGCTCTTGTTTGGGAAGAGACAGCTTTGCTGGTAGGAAAAGCGCTCTTTCAAGTGAAAACCCACTAACCTCAACTTCCTGCCCATCTAATTGTGCACTCTGGGATAATCTGGAACAAATCTGTTCCTCTTTCTTCTTTACCAGTGGGCGACTTTGGGAAAGTTCTCGAGTCCCAAATACCACCTGGCTTAGCAGGCTGGCTGCTCTGAGGACTAAATGAGAGAAAACTTAGCAAGTGACTAACACAGTGCTTAGCCAGAGGCCAGTACACAGAAGGCATTTGTGTGGCCAATGCGTGCTTTGCTCTTTCTTTCTCTCCCTAGTAATGGGAATTACTCGTGGGCCAGTACCCCATACAGCATACAACTCAGCCCCTTCCTCGAAAAGCCCCTCCATTTATCAAGAGCCCTCTAAAAGCACAATGCATGGGGCCAGGGAGATGGCTCAGTGGAATAAGCGCTTGCCTGGCAAGCTCAGGGACCTGAGTTCAATCCCTGGTTCCACACACACACAAAAAAATAAATAAATAAATAAATAAATAAATAAAATAAAAAATAGAATAAAAGCACAATATTAAGAATGGAGCACAATATCCCAGATGTTTAAGCTGTGTAGAATAATGACCCCCTTTCAATCTATACTACTTCTCTATTAACACAATTTTTATTAGTCACTTCACATTGTTTTTAGTGTACAGTTTATAATAAACAAACCCCCCCTGGGGTAATTTTCAAATGAATTGCCATCAAGCTAGGTCACTTTCATCTTGTAATTGTGTAACCAATTTGTGAATTTAAACACAGGATTTGGCATTTGTTACAATGGTGAATTACATTTCACACTGCAAGTTGCAGCCCATCTTTTTCCATACTTGTAAGAAATTTTGAACCTTGATTTTCTGTTCTAACAGAAAACATTCTTGTTTACCTCAGCTGAATGTCCTTGTGGATCTCTGCAGAAGTCTTGTGAAGGGTGGGCCCAAGGACAGAAACAAACTTGCGTGGTGGCTCCAAGACGCCTTGTGTGCAGGACTTGGTTACATGCTCTGTAGTGACAGCACCTGGTACAGAGCCAGAAGAGCCAGGCTGCTCTCTGCCCCTGGAAACCCTTACCCGCCTCCTTCCTATAGATTCAACCTGAGGCTTTCACACAAGTGAAGCTACTGCCCTTTACACAGGCCCAGAGATGGATTTGGTGAGAGTATGCACTTACAACAGGGGAGAGACAGAGAAGCTTGGCACGCTAGGAAATGGTGCTCTCCCTCAGCTCAGGAGAGCTAACTTGGCCAGCTCCCCCCTTCCAGAGCCCCTCATATCAGCAGCTCTGCCTGTCTGCTTGGAACAATGGTTCTCTCAAATCAGAATAGAAATTCTCTGCAGAAGATTGGCTGGGTCACAGGTAGATGGCTATGGGAATGCAGAAAGGATGCTGGCAGAAGTACAGAAAGTGGATTTGCAGGTGACATGATAAATGGGAGAGGCACTTGGGCCCGAAGACCAGGAGTAAATTGAGTGAGGGAGGACCAGAAAACTCAAGCAGGAACCTGAGGCTAAAGTAACCTTTCTGCACTGGTTACATCAGTGGCAAAACTACCAGAGGGTCTGAGGGATGCATGGGCTGACTTGGGCCTATTTCCCCAAATTTTACATAGTAATAAGGGCATCCTTCTGCAGCACTATAACCAGTGAAGGTAAAGATGGTCTTGTCACACTCCCTGTGAGACCCAATGCAGTAATATGGGGTACCTGGGAATAGGGAAAAAGGAGGGTTGGTACTCTTATCATTCTTTGTTCTTCAGAATCTGCTGGATCACACTGACCTAATTATTCTACACGTGATATAAAAAATGTTGTTAAGATTGCCAGGAAACAGTGGATTGTGCAAAAACTGTTTTCAGAAGGGCATTATTAAATAGAAGAACATTTCACATTGCAAAAAAAAAAAAGAGGCAAGTAATACAGAAAGAGCGAACAGGGCAAGCTGAGCACTCTGTGCCACCTCCTTTCTGCTCTTCCTTATGGCACACCTACATGTGCACACCTGCTTCTCAGACAACTGGGTGAGTGCAATCCTGCGGACCCTGATGCTACCCGCCTAAGACAGAGAAAGCACTGGGTCCCATTCTAGGGTGCGAATGTACTGTTGTCTGGGGAACCTTTCCTTTGCAGAGGCCTCATTAGCCTCTCTGGTTTCAGCTAGGCTTTCCCCTGATGATCCTAAAACAAGCTCAGAATCCTGTTCACCATCACATTGCCCCAGAGACCCACCGTTTCCAGGACCTCACCATCTTATTTCTCCTTGAATGTTAGGGCTCTCTGGCAAATCAATTCCTGTAACTCCACTCACTATCATCATTCCTGTTCTAAGGATGAGAGACCTGACATTTGAGGAGCAAAGGGCCTTAGATGTAAGGCTGTTCAGGGACAAAGTTCAAAGGCAGATCTCTGATTCTCAAATATGCATGTTATCGTGTTGCACAGCCTTAATGTTGGGCTCTAAGCTCCTCTAGTCGTTAGTCTTACTAGTGAGCCAAAAGGCCTTAGGGTGCTAAATATTCTCAGAAGTACGGTGGGCCTAAGCAGAAGGTGAAGAAAGAGGGGACTGTGGGCCTGGTCAGAGTGGCACTTGTAGAAGATATTACCCTCACTGGTAAGCCTTGTGGGTCATCAGGGTGGGCTAGGAGGTACCTTGGGGAACAAGCAGTTGAGAGGAGGCACCAGGAGCAAGACCAGCACTTGTTTCTCTAATCAGAGCTCAATGCGAAAAGCTATGGGGAAGCTAGACAGAGTGACATGTCAAGCATGGTGCCATCCATAGCACCATGGATCTCACATCTGGTTGAAAAGGGAAGAGAAAAATTATCTGGATAGAAATGATGGTTTCTGGGGCTGGGGAGATGGCTCAGCAGAATAAGCACTTGCAAGAGCAAATGCGAGGGCCTGTGATCAATCCCTGGTTCTGAAAAAAAAAAAAAAGAGAAAAAAAGAAATGATGGTTTCTGCTCCTGTAAAGAGTAAAAAGGGGTGATGAGGAAAGATGGGGAGGGAACAGACCTCAAAGGGTAAAGGCTCAAGACAAGTGGTGGTAAATCTATGACATGCATATTATTGTGTTTTTCTTTTAAGAAAACATATTAATGTAAAGTTGTTTTTTCTAAACTAAAACACTATTCAGGGTTAATGGCAGTGTTGGCACTTTGCAACATATAAGTGGGCTTTGGGTTGCAGGTTGGTATAGATACATATTTACTCCAAGAACGCCTGACTACAGGGTACCTTAAGAACTTCAAAAGTCTGCAATACTGCAAGCATTCTCCAGGAGTCTGCTCTTTTGAGATAGAAAGATGGGCCAAATGACCCTGTGAACAGCTGAGGGAGCAAGACACGAACCACACAGGATTCTCTAACTGAAAGCATATTGTGCACAGTGGGCTGCAGAAGGCACACACTAGAGTGATGAATACTGATTTGGAGACGTGATGCCTGCCCATAGCAGCAGGATGATACGTGTACATCCTCATCAAGTAAGAATGTGACACTGCCTCTCACCCTGAGCCATGCAGCTGGCGATACTACCAGGCAAGCACCTTCCTTTCCTTCTCACGTTCCCAAGGCTGTTACCAAACAGGCTGCATATTTCCCCAGTTCATCCCACTCTTTCCAATCAGAGTTAATTGAACCACTTAACTCAAAGACAATAACATTTGTCGTTTCAAGCCATTAAGAAATTCCTCAGTTGAGGCATTATGCATAAGGCCTGCCCTAGGATGGCAGTACACTCTCCCTACAAGCATGCCCACCAAGGGCTACAAGGCACATTCAACGTGTAAACATGTGCACAATAAGGTTCAAAGAAAACTGCAGATTTGTAGTCAGCAAGTATCAGCCTGTACTTCTCAACAGGGTTTCTGAATTAAAACAAGAAAAAAAAAGTTGCTGCCAGTTGTAATGCAAAGTCTGGCAACTGCATCTGCAGTTTTGAGGCTCATAGATACCCTGCGCCTTCTGAGGTCCAGAGAAAAGAAACTACTTTTTTCCCTATGAGCCCCTATTACATGAGCAGCAGCACTCCATGGAGGAAAGGTTCACATGGAGGACAAAAGAACGCACTCTCCGCCAGTCTCAACACAACGCCCCAAAAGGCCTGGGGAAGAAGGGCAGAGTGCTTAGGGAAAGCAGAGCTGGGGCCGGGCCAAGGGGGCCTGACACACTTGCTGCTCTGGTCCTCATGGGCTCAGGAGAGGAAGACTAGCCAGGAAGGAAGAAGGGGAAACATGATGACAAGAGATGGAAGAACAGTGATGAAAAAGGGAGCATGACCGACACCTATTTTAATGCTTCTTTTCCTGAGTGAATGGCAAGAGCTCATACAAAGAATGGCAAGAGCTCCAGGCAGATCTTGGCTCTGCCATTTCTTTACCCCAGAGTGACTTTAAGGAAAGCCAATGGTGTTCTTGACTCTCAATGGGGGTGACATTAGAGCCTCTTTGAATCTCTTGAGGGCTGTGGTCCTTGGTGTCTACTGGATGACTTTTAGGGCCTGTGCTCATCCCCCCACCCCCCTTGAGCTCTGGGACTGTGTTACCAGGGGTTGTCTCTTCTGCTACAGGGCTCTACCTTCAAGCCCCGCTGAATAAGATGAAATCTAATCAATTAACCAATAGATACTGGATTATACTCTGTATATTTCTTGGGGTCAAAGACTAGAAGAAAAGAGATGCTGTGGAGCGAGGCATATTCTAGCTTAAAAATGGCGTAGGAGTTGTGGGGGAGAAAGAAGCAAAGTAAGGAAAGGTGAATTCTATGAACTACAGGTAAGCAAGCTTAAAGTCTTTCCCACACTAAATTACGGAACCATTAATTGAAATGTGGTTTGTGAGCACTTAGATGGAGGAAATGATCATCATGAGATGAACCACAGACACACTGTAAGTCACACTAACCTCCTTTCCCTACAGGTGGGGTCACTAGTGTTTTGAACAAGGACTTGATCATAAACCTGCTCTTTCCCAGGGAATGAATTATTTTAGGGGGTCAATAAGAGGGCACAAAAGAGGACACAAACAGAATTATAGCCTTTTCAGTTATCTCCTGTGATTATGAGGAACAAGTCGCTGCGTGCTGTTAATCTGTCTTTAGCACCTCTTTAACAAAAGAGGGACAGAGCCTTGCAGGCAAATGAAATTTATCCAGAATTCAGTAACACTCTTCTGTATTCTATGTGTTTTCCTTTCACTTATGGTAAGTGATACTTTTCCACTTAAGGAAAAAAATGTAAGAATCTATTTCAGAAAGAACAGAATGATTTCAAGGGAAATACAGATGAAATAATAGGCAGGATTCAACCAAAGCACACGCACCGATGGGATAAAAATACATGAAAATTGGGAGATATTACTGTAAATGGAATGAAATGTGGCTGTGCACATTTCACAAGGAAGGGACCACTTGGTGGCACCACGGCTGCCTCATTGTGTGACACTCACTCTGGAAAGACCCACTGGTTACCCAGTCAACAGCCACTTCTGTCTTTTCTCCTGGCTGGAAGGATCCTCTCAGTTTAACATGTATGTGGTCTGGGATAATGCTGGCTGGTCATGTTATTTTATGTTTGTATTTACAGAACAATACTTTTAAACACACAATTATACACATAGCAATTATACTGATACACAATTATTAAAGTGGTTTTTTAAACCCACCCCAAGTCACACACTTCTTTATTAATATACCAAATAACAAGATTTAGCAGCAGGTCTAAAAACTACTATATATTTGAAAGCAGCAACAAGAGTCATGGCTACACTACAACAATTATGATTTGTTTCTTACATTCATATTCAAAAGGTGCTAAATTTTAGAGATTAATAAAAATAAAGATGTAGCATTGTTTCCCTATCCAAATTCATGGACTCTATAAATTTCTAGTCTCAGTTAATCAACGCAGTGAGGAAAGACAGTTCCTTTTCCTGTAGGTTTAGGTGTAGGGCATCACATTCAGATGTAAAAGAACATGTAAAACAACATATAAAAGAAAATCAGCTGATGGCTTGTGCGGAATTTTTTTTTCCCTCTCCAAAAGGCATACAGTAAGAAACCCTACGTCCCTCCTGCTTTTGAAGATGTATGTAAGCACACAATGCCTGGAGCTATGGCAACCATGTTGGGGCCAAGAGAGAAACTTGTGAGCAGAAAGATGACAAGGATTAGGTAAGGTGCCTGATTCTGCCACCACATTCACTGAACTAAGCCACCCTAGAGCCACTTTTCTTTGAGGCTGATTTTGTGTGGAAGATGGTACAAATCATTATTTAAACTGCTTGGAAATTGTATTTCTTGCAGTATAAAGTAGCTACAGCGTAAAGTGCCTCACTGGTCTTTACCATGGTTACCTCTAAAAAAGAAGTAGGTGCCTGGAGCCCTGAACAGGAGCAGCAAGGGTGTCTGTGCCCTAAACCATCTCTGTTATTCTTCTCAGCCTCTCAGGCTCCTCAGTGCAGAGCAGAAGAGCTGTCTAATGAGAACTGACAAGGTGGAGGCACAAGACTGCTGACGGTAGGACAGAGAGCTCCTTGCAAAGGACAGTCACACAGAATGCCACCCAGAGAGCTAGAGCATGGCCCAGATGTGCACTCGGGGCAGCCCTTGAGGCTGGGGCAGGAGTGGGCTGGAGAGGCAAGCCCTTGGCCAGTAGGTCTAGAGAGGAAGGAACAGGCAGCCAGCAGATCTGTTAAGTCGAGAGTCAGACAGTGGGGTTTCAGGTTCTTAGCTGGTTCTGAGCCTCATATGAGGACAACACCAGACCCTTTTTCTTTCTCCCCCATCAGACTATACATGCCTCTAGTTTCCCTTCTATCTGGGTGTAAATTTCTCAATTCATAGCCATAAATCTGATAGAAAACTTGGAGAAGATATCAGACAGACCCTATAATCTCTGCTAATCTTGTAATCGGGAGCTAAACCCAGGACACAAATGGATTTTCAAAATAAGGATTTTAGAAACTCAAAGGCATTAGCAGGCCTCAGAGACAAATGCACACAACAACTAAATGAGATCCATCAAAAATACAGATGCACATATACTCTCTCTATTCCACATGTCTGGAAAAATAAAAGACCAGATGGAAGAAGCTATAAAACCTTGGAGGACGAAGGCAGAACCATTTCAACAGGGCCCTTCTTTTATTTAGGGTATGTGTGTTATTAAAAAAGTTTTAATTGACACATAATAATTATGTATATTTATAGGATACACTATTTTAATGCATTTATTCTCTGTATAATGATCAACTCGGTGTAAATAGCATATCCATCTGTTAAAATACTATTTCTTCTAGCTACTGAGAAATATACAATGCATTCTTATTAACTGTCACCCTACTGGGTAGCATAGCACAACTTATTCTCCTCTCACACTGTACATGTTGGCCAGTCTCTTTGTTGTACATCCCCTACCTTAACAAGGTACTTTTTTTTTTTTTTTTTTTTTGAAGCAGGGCCTTATTATGTAGCCTAGGCTGGCCTCAAACTTGTGACTGTCCTGTCTCAATCTCTTGATGGCTGCGATTACAAGTATGTGCTACCATGCCTAGCTTGACAAGGCCCTTCCTGAAGGTTCTCTGGAATTCTATAGGACTTGCAATAAAGAGAAATAAATAGTAGGGGAGGAGATGGAGATGGCTGCTTCACTTCTTTAGTACAAAAGCAAGGAATGACTTTTAGCAAGGTAAGGACACAAAAGGAAGTTTTTTCTTTTTTTTTTCTGCATGGGGTTGATGTAGGAAAATTCTGTGGTGACCAGCTTTCAAGTCACTGGTTTTAGATTTGTGGTTCACCTGACCTATTCCAGGGGACAAAAGTCTTTGGGAAACCAGCAGGGATGTATCTGTCCACAGAGCTGGTGTGTTCAGGAAACTGCCAGTCCCTTTGTGGATAGACCTGAATAAATCTTCCTGCGCTTGTAGCTTGTGCCTGTCAGGGCTGCAAAGCTTCCTGACTGTATTGAGTGGGGACATCATAACATATAAACCCCGAGTGCTGTGGCTCAGTGTGGCCACCAGCCCCTGGACATGTGAATTGCATTGGAGAAAAATGCTTACAGTGAACAGCAACATTTTCTTGTGTGTGTGTGTGTGTGTGTGTGTGTGTGTGTGTGTGTGTGTGTGTATGTGTCTTTTTCCAAGAACCCAGGTGTGAACACAATGAACCAGGGGAAGTCCATGAATGGGATCACATTTTGTTCTCTTCGGAGAGCAAACGCTCCTCAGAGGTGAGCATAGCTTCTGTTCCCAGATATGCGTGACCTCTCAGGCCCATAGTCATGCCTTTCTCTATCCTACCATCTCTCTGAGACTTCTAAAATGAAAGAGGAGGGCCAGCCAGATAGCTCAGCAGAT
Source organism: Octodon degus (assembly GCF_000260255.1). NCBI lineage: Eukaryota > Metazoa > Chordata > Mammalia > Rodentia > Octodontidae > Octodon > Octodon degus. The sequence goes on along the minus strand of NW_004524736.1, from coordinate 4,333,379 downwards.
TAAAGCGCCTGCTTATGCGGACAAAGGGATGGGGGTTTGATCCCTGGCACCACAAGCCATGCTGGCCCCACCCCCAGTGCTTGGGAGGCTTAAATCAGGAGCTTTACTATGAGTTCGATCTGTGTAGTGAGACCCTGTACTAAATACATAAAAAAAAAAAAAAAAAGATAAAATAAGAGATCTATTCTATTTATGCTCAAGAGTTTTGAGTCTCAGGATCAATACATTCAGAGTAACAAGGCAAATGAGATACACAGAGGTTTAACCTGACAAAGGTGAAGTTTACATGAACAACCTAGCAGCACTGCAGTCAGAGGGATCAGGGAGAACCGGTGTCACCTATGAGCTGGGCCACCTGATGACACAGTACAGCTAGCCCCTCTGGCTGCTCCCAGGGAGAGACAAGGCAAAAGGGAGACGATATTCAGGAGGACAAAACTCAGCAAGCCAGAGCAATGGTCGATCCCCAGGGCTCCTGTTCTTGAGGCTCACATGAGTGAGACCTGAGCAACCTCTTTAACATTCACTTATTCTTTCCCATCCTAGAAAACAGAACTTACTGAGAATGGTCTCACTAAGCAAGTGAGTCGAGGTGACATGTCTAGAGACAGCAGTGGTGGGAGCCAACTTCCAAAGACACATTAAAAATGGTGCAGGACTGATGTGAGTGTCGATGGCCAGAGCCTCATCTGGCCAGCTAGCTGAGCACCAATAGGCACAAAGGATCTTATTTTTCTCCCTTTTTAGACAACAGGGGCATGTCCAACATGTAACTCTAGCTGCTTAGGAAATGAGAAAGGCTCAGGCCAGCACAGGTTCTCTGGGGAGCGCTGGACCTGTCCAGCAGGACGAGTAGCAGTGTGCTCAACACAAGCTGTGCCTTCTCAGGACTCTGGGGTCTCACCAGCAAAGACAATGAGCATCCCAATTTGTTGGCTGGTCGGTCTGTTCATATCCACATCTTCTCCTTTTCACTGCCCATCTCTCTTGTGCTCAGATGCAGCCCTGAATAGATCCCACTGGCTGGCACTTAGAGGCAGACTGCCAGAAGCCAGAGCAGGAAGCACGGAGCTCAAGTTACTTCTTCTGTCTGGGATCCCAAGATGGTCTCCTCTCCAGGAGGGATCCCCAAGGGCTCCAGGCCAGCTCCTAGGCACCAACAAGTTGCTGGGCCAGAGAGGACATTTGCGGGGGAGGGGGACTGCCCAGCCCAGACACTGCTCATTTGCACAAAGAGCCCTTTCAGGGTTATTGGCTGGCAGGCTCCACATGGGCTTTTTTCAGCATTATGCACTGAATACAAATCAAGCAGTCTCACTGGGCTGCCACACAAACTGGCCACAATCACCAAAAAAGAGACACAGAGCAAGCACTCCTCTTGCCAGGCTGCCAGTGTACAGGCATTATGGGAGGTGAGCTGAGCCCCAGATCCTCAGCTAGAGCCTCACCATGGCTGGGCATGGGCACTTCAGAGACAGTTTAAAACAGCCCAAGAGGAATGGTCCTCATGAACACCCTGCTTAGTGACTTTGGCTAGTAATAAGCCAAATTTGATAAACGAGAACTTATTACTTGGGGTGGTATTGCAGAATCAAGAAGAATAAGATTCAAGGTAATTGTGTTATTCTTATTAAAGAGAAATGAATCTACCTTTAAGTTCTGGCCAAATTCAGAACTCTACATGGAGGCAATAAGTAAAAGAACATATAAACAAACTGGTCAGCTAATCATCTAAAAAACCAGAACATTCTTGTCCTTCTCTCTAAATCTGACAGAGAAGCTGAGGGTCCTAGCCCCCCTATTTTATGTTCATCTACTGCCCCTATCCTCTAGATATAAATCACTGTTGGAAGCATTTGCACACAGAATTGCATCTAAAACAAATGGACCAAGCAAGAGCAGGCTGTAGGCTGGGTAGACCCAGCTCCCGAAGAAGCTCGGATCATAATGAAAACGGAATGCAGCATCCAGGAACCTGGGTGCCAGCCAACCTAGCCACTGCTTGTTTGATGACTCATGGGGAAGCCTGCGGTGTGAGTTCTGGGCTGGCTCTCCTGGTGTTGCCAAAGCTGCACTCCCCTCTACCTCTAAGGGTAAAAAGAGCTCCTGTTTTGGTTCAAGGATGAGAAGGGGAGAGGATGGTCACACAGTTGACTGAGAGACAAAAATTCCTGCTCGATTTTCATAATGGGTCTTTTGATTTGCTCCCTGTAACTCCTTAGATGAGCAAATGTATACACTGAGAAACCAAAGATGCTAGGCCAGAACAGGATGACCATCCCAAATGGAACTAGAGAAAACCTAGTTAAAGTGAAAGGTGGCAGGAAAAGATAAAAAGTAATCAGTGCATTATGCAAAGCAAGCGTAGTGGCCAGAGAAGATGATCCCCAAAGAAACTGAACAAAAATTAACGAGGCTCACAAACAGAAGGCTATGCCACGATGTCATCACTCTAAAAACTGAACAGTAAGAATGGCTTACAGACAATGGAAGGGATGGCAAAAGGAAACCACACAAGAGGACACACCAGGCTTCAAGCTGAAGTGAAGTGAATAGATTGAAAATGCAGAGAAAGTTCCAACCTGAGTACATGACTTAAATTCATCCAAATATTCTATAGGGGGACCGGCCCATTTTGTCCACACTTGCTAAATGCTAAGGTTTTCTCTCGAGCGCTGAATTGCTCAGTAACAGGTCCTAGAATATTCTTAGGAGAATGGCCTTAAGCCATGTGCTTATTTAAAAAATTTCTGTGACACACTAGCGGTTGAGGTAAATAGAGTTACAACAACAAGAAATATCATCTTCAGGCAAGAGGAAAAGAAAACAAAGCTGCTATACGCCAAAGCAAGTGAAGGACCCATGGGGTGTGGTCTCCTAGTAAAACCCAACTCATAGTGGTTTGTTGTCATTCCCTGAGTGTTTTAAATTAAGAATTTGTTCAAGAACTTGTTTGTTCCTTAGTCATACAAAATTTGGGGACTCATAGTTAACAGAGGGGAAGACTCTGGACACAAGTGGACAGGAGCTCCAGGGCTCCTCTCCTGGCCTGGCCCAGTGCTGCCCATTGTGCTTGAGCTCAGGCGCTCAGTGGGATATTTATAGCTGCCTTTAAATTTACCCAGCTCACCATAAAGCAAGGTAATGGGGCGCCCTTTACTGCTGCTAGTGGTGATTGTCCCAACATTCTTTAATTAGCAAAAAGCGTTGGCACAGCCACTTTCAAAGCATTTGCTCTCCCTGTCCTGGTGTTCCCTATTTCAGGCTCAACAGCCCCTACTCCCTTTAGAGAAAATGCACTTGAGAAGATCTGAAAATGACAGGTGTGTGTGTACACAAGCAGATACACGTCTCTTGTGAACACACTCTGGCCCACTCCTCGCATATTCACAACTGCCAAGAACTGGTGTGTTTTTATGATACGTGCATAAAACTCTCCTTCATAAATCTGTCAGCAAAGAGAGGAAACTAAAACTTATGGAGTAGAGAAACCTGAAGATCCCTGGGACCCTCCTTAATATTCCCTGTATTAAAATAGCATAAAGCCAGTAATTTTTCACCTACTTTTTCAAAGACAATAAATATAGTAGGGCTTGGACTATTGATATGCCACTAGGGAGGTCTGGGCTCTTACCCACATGGGCCTCCGAAAAAAACAATATTCCTTCCTCTGAAATAGATAATTGGTGACTATGACTGAGGTTGTGGGGAAGGACCTCTGCTTTTGTGCAGGTACACAAGTAAACCAACCCATAAATAAGATAATGTCAGAAAACAGTACTTAAAATAAGGAAATAAAACTAGGGATGGTAGAACTACTGTTGACCGGGCTACAGAAATGCTCTGTGAAAGAGACCTGCTCAAGCAGAGACCAGGAGCTGCAGCCGCAGAGAAAGAACCCTACAGGTAGGGACACAGCAAAAGCCTAAAAGGAGGCTCCAAGCTCAGAGTACTCAGGAGAAGGAAGGGGACCGACCAGCTGGCTGCCTGCAGGGAGCAAATGAATGACAAAAGATAAGGGCAGGCAGGAGATGAAGGCTGAGAGCCTGTGGGCCATGGCGAGCGCTTGGCTGTTATTCTATTTATGAGGGGAATGGAGCATTTTAACTAAATCAATACATAATCTGATATAATGTCACAAAGATCACTTTGGTTGCTATGGAGAATAAGGCTGTAGACACCATGAGTAAAAACCTACACTTTGAATAGATTACTTTCTTAGTTTTGAAAAAATGTTCTGTGCTTATATGAGTTACTGACATATAAGGAAGCTGGGTGAGGGGTATGTGTACACTTGGTACTATTTTGGACTATCTTTAAGCCTATAAAACAACTTAGATATGGAATGAACAATTAAAAGTTCCATATTAGGTGGAGTACAAAGACCAAGTGATTCTATGGTGGGGTGGGGGAGGAAAACAGATTCACTTAATGACTGACTTTGGACAGACCAGTTCTTTTCTCTACCAGCTTCTACACTACAATAAAACAGGTGCTACTAATCTTACTATTCCCTGAAACTGATTTATAAAAATTTTCCTTATCAGCTTCTAGTTGAACAATACCATGAAATAAACTCTATTTTATAATTGAAGAATCTGAGGCTTAAGGAATGAACTTACATATATATGGCAAGCAAGAAGATAATATATGGGATTTAAACCCAGGTTTGTCTGACTCCAAGGGTAGTTCATACCTATCACCATACTATAATGCTCACTGGTACAATGCCCCCCTTTCTTGCCAAGTGTTCCCACACTTTTATTCAACATATTCTATAGAACTTACTTTGGGGGAAAATATTTGGGGTTCCTCCAACCAAAATATGAGTAACTAATATACACTGTATGTGTATCTCTAAAAGGCTAATTGCAATTGTGGGCAAAGACCCCGAATCTTTGCCACGGGATTGTTGAAATGTCATTCAAGCCAAGACTCTAAAGTTTCATGTTGATACCTGCTGGCTCTGATCTGGAGGCATCCCTTAATTTTCATTGAAAATGAAGCTCAAAAGTTCTGTGACTGTTAGAATTGAGCCAAATCTTGTATCAATGATAAGAAATACTTCCAATATTATTGGCAAACATTTAAATGTTCCAACATCTTTGGAAGAGACCACGTAAAGAAAGAGTGAGAAACTCTTCAGAAAATGGAATTGGGAGGAAGAAAGTAAGAGGAAGCAGATTTTCTGAGGCCGTCTTGTCAGCCTGCCTTGTCTCTGAGCGAGGCCATTCTCCCCTACAGGAGTGGCCACACAGCACATACTCCACTTTCCTACCCCTCAGGGGCACAAGATGTGAAAGTCACCCACTGAACACCAGATGCACCCCTCTTTCTCCCCCTTAAATGTGCATGACAGTGGTTTAGAGTTTGGGCTCTGGAAAGATTTGAAACATGGCTGTTATTGTAGTAAGCTGAAAATAAGCCTCAGAAAGATAGGTTCATGCCTTAACCCTCAGGGCTTGAGACTGTTATCATACTTGGAAAATGCATTTTGGAAGATATAATTAGCCAGTAAATTAAGGATGCGGAGATGAAGGATCTTTCTGGATTATCCGGTAGGCCTAAATCCAGGAACACGTGTCCTTCAGTCACAAGCAGGAAAGAGACAGAAGAAAATGAGGCCAAGTGACCATGGAAGTGATGCGACCATAAGCCAAATGTCAGCCAAAGCAAGGGCTGACTTCCTCTAGGCCTTTGGAGGAAGGGCAGCAAGCCACATTGTGAACTGTGAACTTCCAGAGCTGCAAGAGAATAAATGCCGAAGCCTCAAGAAATGATACACTAACTCATTGGTTCTGTGATCTGTGAAAGCTACTTCTTCAAACTGGGGAAACAAGTGGTGCCTATCTCACAGGGGTGTTGTGAGGAATCAATGCATGTGACAACACAGTGCTAAATATCTATCAACACTCCCATGAATGCTATTACAATAATTAAAATAATTATTACTTCTACACACAGACAAATGGAGAGGATAAACGGCACAGCCTGCAATGGACCAGTGCACCTGCAAAGGGACAATTTCAAGGCTGGACACTGGTCTGTCTGCTTGACCACAGAGGTGGCTGTGGCTAACGCACATACCAAATATCATCTTCCAAGAGGAGGCAGCAGGGTAGCTGGGAGGCTTTTTTCCTTAGGCTTAGCAGCCCAGAAAGAAACTGAAAGTTCCAGGAAACTAGTCCCAGGTGAGAAGAGGGCCTTTTCATCATAAAGGTCTTTGTGATTCTTATTAACCATCTAGTTTCTTCTTAGCTGAAATTTTCGAAGATTGCTCTGGATGGTACCAGGAGGGAAAGTGCTTTTTTGGCCATTTCCCTGTCAACTTCCTGAAAAAGCAGAATTGTTGGGGAACACAACAGTGGACTCTGAGGGCCTTCAAAAGAACACGTAACTCCAGAACAGCACTGCTATCTAGAATAACTGGCTCAAGAAAGAAAAGCCATTCCCTTTATGACTGGTTCGAGATGGCACTGTCTAGCCACACCATGGAATCACAGGCAAGAAAAATAACCTTCCTTTTACAAGGAACAGAAACTTCATGATCAGTTGATTCTGAAGAAATACATTTGATGAGTTCACTGCTTTGATTAAGAACATGTCCATGTATTCCATTTTTTATACTGTTTTATTATTTATTTTTTACATTAATTTGGTACAGGGTCTTGCTATGCAGCTTGGACTCATAGTGATCCACCTATCTCAGCCTCCCTAGGACTGAGATTATAGGCGTGCATGGGCTGGTGAGATGGCTCAGTGGTCTAAAGCACCTAATTAGAACTAATTTAGCAAACACAGGGACCACGGTTCAATCCCCCAGCACCACATACCAGCCAGCCCTGCCCCCTGGTGGGCTGAGCTGGCCACACACACACACACACACACACACACAAATAAATAAATAAAAAAAAAAAAAAAAAAAAAAAGAGATTATAGGCGTGCACCACATGGCTTGTGGTACTAGGGATTGAACTTGGACCCTGTGATTGCCAGGCAGGTGCCTATACCACTGAGCTATCTCCCCAGTCCTGTTTTATTATTTCTACTTCATCAACCAATATCTTTTTTTTCCCTTCCTTTTTGGAGTCAAGGTCTTGTTATGTAATTTAAGTTGGCCTTGAACTTGCAGCTATCTTCCTGCCTCAGCCTCCCAAGCACGGGAGTTTCAGGAGTGTGCCACCACACACAGTCTCTTTCTTTCCCTCTTTGAAGAACAATTTTTCCCTTTCTTCTTGTTTCTCAAATCCTCTTTGATCTTTGCTGTTGTTCTTTTCTTGCTTCTGATGGTCCATCCCCACTTTAGGAAGATCAAAACCCTACCAAAAGTAAGATGGTACTCACCCTACGAGGCATTATGGACATCTAGTGGCTGCTCAGGATAATGTCTCAGGGATGTAATGCATAGCAAGGTGGGCAGGGGTCTGGCCAGGGCAGTTCCAGAGCTTCTTTGCCCAGGTAGTCATAAAGTTACTCTGAATAGCAGAACAGTTATTCCGGAGACCCATCTTTATCCCAATCCAGCAAAATATAATAGCACCTACACAAAACACCACAGAAGGCAGGCATTTGGAAATATGTTCAAAGTGCAGCTTTAAACACCCATTACCTACACATCAACATCTTGACAGAAGGACTAAACTCAAAAGACAGGTTCTGATATTAGTCACGTGGCTTTAGCTAAGTCACTATGCCTCTCTGAGCTTCCTAACAACATCTGTAAAATGAGAGGCTAAGTCTGGACAATCTCCAAGGTCTCTTTTAGTGCTAACATTTTGTGATCTATGAGCCTTTTTAGCAGCTGGGAAAATTCTGATATGCTCTCCTCTGGCCCTGTGGATCTCTAGATTAAACTGAAGGAAACATTTTCTTCTCAGCTTTGTGGCCCATTTCCAAGACCTGGATACAATCCTGAAGATCAACTTTCTTCACAGAGCTACATGTGAAAGAAGGGGTTAGAATCATGGACTATGAGAACTGGAAGGAATTTTCTGGTCCATTTCTTCAATTTTATAAACTAAGCAACAGAGGTTTTAGGATTCATCATGTGTTTAATCAGTGCAAAAAAAAAAAAATTACTAGAACTTAGTCTATAAGCACTATCCCAATCTTTCTATAGGCCCATTCTTTCCCGCTGGCCTCTTCAGCTTTCTCACAGGTCTCTCTGGGGGAAGCTGCGTATGAAAACATCCTCAACACAGTATTTTCCTTCCTTCTCTTCCTTCTTAGCTGTGAGTCTCCTTCCTTTATTTCTTGGTGGCATTATTCCAAATCAAAGAAGTAGTCAGAAGGACCACAGGGGCAACCCAACACAGCTAGAGGCCTCGGCCTACCAAGATGAGAGACTGCAGGGCCACTTTTTGTTCAGAAGGGCTAAGTGCTGCAAAGGCTTGATAGCTTCATCTTTGTCTGGTTTGTGGGTCTCAGGTGCTTTCATAGACCAGGTGGCCTAGAGTACAAAGTAGCCGTATCTAGCAGAGCTCCAGGGAAGCCTGGGAACATTCCCCTTATCGATAGCAGCTCCAAATATTTGTAGTGAGACAAGCTCATTACTAAGCACTGGTCTGATCCAAGTCTGCCCACCCTTCCAAGTACCTTCACAATGTGGGGGCAGCAGCTTCCATTTGCTGGGCCTAGAGCTGAACAGATGGAGCCAGAGTTTGCCTACACAGGCAGGAAACTAGCCTAGGCAGGGTCTCTCTTCTGCCTGAAGATGGAGGAGCAGTCTTACTCCAGCATGCCACCCAGGCCCAGGCCGGGTTCTCCTCTGATACAAAAGCCCTCTTCGAGTTCAGGGCATTGAGAGGGCTTCCTCCATCCACCCTTGTCAGCCTAGGTTCGTTATTTCTTTTATGTCTTGCTTGAAGCTCAGGATGCGCAAATGGGGTTTCAGTCAAGATACAAAGAGCTGATAAGGGGCCTCGATGAAACTGAACCCTAGTATGACTTATTCCACTCCTCTCTTATTTTTTTCTTTTCTTTTTTGGACTGGTCATGAACAAAACAAGTTTAGAAGATTTCTTTTCTCAGCTCTTCCTTTTCTTCTATTTAATCTTATTTTTCTATCACATATAACTTTCACTGGACTTTCATAGTCTTTCCCCAAACTTGCTTCTGTCATTTAGTCTGTAGAGTAGATTCAGCAGATACAAATGATTTTGTTAGTAACGGAAACACTGATCTCAGGATTTAAGGCTGGCTTAAAAAGTTGGCTCTTCACTTTCTAGATGTAGAATTGTAAGCAAAATACTTGCCCCAGGTAAATATCTGCATCTATAAAATGGACACAACAGTGACCATTAATTCACTGGGGCAAATGAAGATTAAAACTAGAACAGATACACAACTGTTTCATCTTGAGACAGGGTTCTGCTACAGAGCCCACGCTAGCCTCAAGATATTCCTGCCTTAACCTCTTGAATGCTGAGATTGCAGGCACAATGGCAAACAGCAGATAATATGCTAATGAATTCCTTAAGTGGGTTGATAAAACCTGAGTTCTCATTCCAGCAGGTGAGTACCTTGGGGACTCTCTTCTAAGTTCTTTGATAGCTATTCAAGGTCTGCCAAAACTGAGAAAAACTCTGCCCCGACACTTAATACATGACCATAGGCAACATTCTGACCCATTCATAAAATGGTTCATAGAACTGATGGGAAGATTAAGAGTAATACAAAAAGAACAAGAGTCCAACAAATACTATTGTTATTTGGCTACAAATGGAAACAGGAAAGTCTTGGTAAAGAATGGGGACATCAACTTGCCTACGGTGGAACTTTCCAGGCTTAGGAATGTAGTGGCAAATCTAAGGAGATTCAGGTTATTGGACAACAGACAATACTGAGATTATGGGTGTGACAGAATCCAGAAAACTGAGAAAAACCTGCATCTCCTTATTGAACAACAACCCACGTGCAGGCAGTGAAGGCAGGGAGTGAAGGTTTAACAAGGAAGCTTGCCTAATACCACTCAGGGAGAGGGGTGGGGAGAATAGGAGTCTGGAGGCAGCACTGGAAAGGACAGCATACTAAATGATGGCATATTCTACTGGACCTGCGCCTCAGCAGCTGACCACTGATCAACAGACCTGCTCTCGGCAGATCGAGGGTCTTTCCTGGGCAATGGAAGAAGCCTGATCTGGTCTCCTTCCTGTCACGAATATGGGCCAGAATTCCCCTACCAGAACACTGCTACTGCAGGCTGCTACGCAGTTCTCTGGGAGTCCCGTGAAGAGAGGGGAAAGAAAAGGGGCGACAGAGAGCTAGGGCTGCAGATGCATGAATGAACCGCGGACTGCGCCATGGGCTCTGGGAGTTCACCTCAATCTTTCCCAGGTTGTCATTCCGCACTCCTTGCACTTGGTCTTTCCTTCCACTGTTTCCCGCCCCCGCAGCCCTCATTAAGAAAACTATCATTTAAAGCTCCAGTTAGAGACCAGGAGGGATGAGCGCGCGCGCGTGGGAGGGGGCAGGAAGCCCCGGCATTCGGGCTTCTGGCTCCAATAGCCCTGGGCCAATTCCCCCAGTCCCCGCCCCGGTCCCCTCCACCGTGCAGCTCCAAAGTCCGAGTATGAGGCTGCCCGACCCGCGCAGCGAAGCGCCGGGTCAGCATTCGGCGGGGGTGAGGATGACGCGGGCCCGGCGGGAGGCCCGCCAAGTGCAGCGGCCCCATCGCGCACCGCCGCGCCCCCAGTTCGCAACCCTGGGCCGGAGGGTGCGAGCTAGCGGTGCGGGCCGGGGCGGGGGCCGCGCAGTCTCCCGCTGTACCCCGCGCTCCAGCCTATCAGCGGCCACCCAGCGGCTCGCTCCGACCCGACCAAAATAGCAGCGAACGCCTGCGACTTGCGCGCGGCCCCTCAGTTGACGCTCACTCTGCTCGTTCGCCGCTCGCCGGCGGGGCTCGCTCCCCTCGTCCTGAGGGGGCGGGGAGGAATCGGCCCGGGAGGGGTTGGGGTGGGGGTGGGACAGAGGAGGGACGGAGGAAGGAAGGAAGGAAGGAAGGAAGGAAGGAAGGAAGGAAGGAAGGAAGGAAGGAAAGAAGGAAGGAAGCGCAGGCAGGCGGCCGGCCAGGGGACGGACGGGGGCGAGGCGCGGAGCCGGGGCTGCGCCGCGCGGGCTGGCGCGCCGCTGGAAGGCGCCGGCGTTAACCCCTCGAGGGCAGGCGACGGAGGGGGAGCTGTGTTAATACATAAGAGCACTGCATCACGCTAATCTTCTCCCCAGAACAGTATGCGTCAGCAGTACATTCACGTTCCGACTGAAGGACAAAAGGATGAGAGAGCAGTCTGCGTGGCTGCTGCCTGCAACACCGCGAGCCCGGCGCGAGGAGGAGACGGTGGGCGCCGAGCGCAGGGGCTCCGCTGCCGCCGTCGCCGCCGTCGCTAGCCAGCGGGGACCATGTTCCCGGGCTCTGGAGCGTCTCCCGCAGCCGCGACCCCCGCTGCTCACGCCGCCAGCGCTCGGGCCGCTGCAGCAGTCCGCGGGCAGCGCAGCCTCTGAGGGCGCCGGGAGCCCCTGCCGCGAACTCGTCCTCTCCGCACAAAGCCGGGGCCGGCGGCGCGCAGGGGGCCCGGCAGC
>NW_004524736.1:4250251-4321702 GCF_000260255.1 Octodon degus | reverse complement strand
CTGGCGGTTGCGCGCCGCCGGGGGCTGCGGCCGTCGCCGGACCCGCGCCCGCCCCCGGACTCCCTGAAGGGGCCTGCGGTGCTGCCGCTGCGCGCTCCTTGGCCCGAGGACCGGGTCCCAGAGCAGCGTTCACGCCGCTGCCCCTCAGGGGCTGCACGGATTACCACTCCTCGCGCTAGCAGACGGCGGACCAACTGAGCCCAGTTTTTGTCTTTTTAACCCTTCCGACAAGAGCAGAGGAGAAAGGGGGTGTGTGTCTGGGGAGGGCGAAGGCTCCGCGAACACCTCCTCTTAACTCTCGCAGCCCCGCGAGCTCACGACTGCAATCAGCTGCCGCCAGCCCTGAGCGGCCGACGCCGGGAGAGCGGAGCGCAGCAGCAGCAGCAGCGGGCGAGCAAGCGCGGCCTGGGCGGCTTCGGGGCGCCCCCGCACCCCCGCCGGCGGCGGCTAGGAGCGGGCTGGGGGCGCCGGAGGCACACTTTGGCGATGAAGCGCCTTCCCCTGCGGACGGAGCGAGCGGGTGCCAGGGTCCAAGGACAAAGCAGAGAAGCTCTGGTGGCGCCGCTCCTCGGGCCGAGGGGGGGGCATGCACCTGCATAGCCCGCCGGGCCTTGGCTCTCCCTGGTGCGCCTCAACTCCGCGGCTTCGCCGGCTCTGGATTTACTAGAAGCCATTTTGTCTCCCCCACCCCTCCCATCCCCTCCCCTTTGCCCTCCCCGCCCCCACTACTTCCCCCTTTTGTTAATTAAAAACTAAGAAGTCGGAATGGGGATGAGGTGTCCAGTTCCCGAGGAGAAATCCTGAGGACAGCACGCCAGTTCTTCCCTGCCTTCCTTCCGAGGTAGGTGACGGCGATTTGGGTGGGGATGGTTGCAATGTGGGAGAGAAAGTCTTGGCTTTTGGATGGATGGCCTAGGGGTGGGTTGGTGGTTGAGGGGACGCTCTGTAGTTTGGCAAGATTTTTCTTGGTCGATCTGCTCTCTCTAATCGCCCCCTCCCCACCTCCTTCTCCAGATGGAAAGAGGAGCTCCTAGCTCACTTAAGCCGGGGTAGGGCTGGTTCTCCTTTCTGAGCCAAAATCCCAGGCGATGGTGAATTATGAACGTGCCACACCATGAAGCTCTTGTGGCAGGTAACTGTGCACCACACCTGGAATGCCATCCTGCTCCCCGTCGTCTACCTCACGGCGCAAGTGTGGATTCTGTGTGCAGCCATCGCTGCTGCCGCCTCAGCCGGTCCCCAGAACTGCCCTTCTGTTTGCTCTTGTAGTAACCAGTTCAGCAAGGTGGTGTGCACCCGTCGGGGCCTCTCAGAGGTCCCGCAGGGTATTCCCTCCAACACCCGGTACCTCAACCTCATGGAAAACAACATCCAGATGATCCAGGCTGACACCTTCCGACACCTCCACCACCTGGAGGTCCTGCAACTGGGCCGGAACTCCATCCGGCAGATTGAGGTGGGGGCCTTCAATGGCCTGGCCAGTCTCAACACCCTGGAGCTGTTTGACAACTGGCTGACCGTCATCCCCAGTGGGGCCTTTGAGTATCTGTCCAAGCTGCGGGAGCTCTGGCTTCGCAACAACCCCATAGAAAGCATCCCTTCTTATGCCTTCAACCGAGTGCCCTCCCTCATGAGACTGGATTTGGGGGAGCTCAAAAAGCTGGAGTACATCTCTGAGGGGGCTTTTGAAGGACTGTTCAACCTCAAGTACCTGAACTTGGGCATGTGCAACATTAAAGATATGCCCAATCTCACACCCTTGGTGGGGCTAGAAGAACTGGAGATGTCAGGGAACCACTTTCCTGAGATCAGGCCGGGCTCCTTCCATGGCCTAAGCTCTCTCAAGAAGCTATGGGTCATGAACTCACAAGTGAGCCTGATTGAGCGGAATGCTTTTGATGGGCTGGCCTCACTTGTGGAATTAAACCTAGCCCACAATAACCTCTCTTCTTTGCCCCATGACCTCTTCACCCCGCTGAGGTACTTGGTGGAGTTGCACCTACACCACAATCCTTGGAACTGTGATTGTGACATTCTGTGGCTAGCCTGGTGGCTCCGAGAGTATATACCCACCAATTCCACCTGCTGTGGCCGCTGCCATGCCCCTATGCACATGCGAGGCCGCTATTTGGTGGAGGTAGACCAGGCCTCTTTCCAGTGCTCTGCCCCCTTCATCATGGATGCACCCCGGGACCTCAACATCTCGGAGGGTCGGATGGCGGAACTTAAATGTCGGACTCCTCCCATGTCTTCTGTAAAGTGGTTACTACCCAATGGGACAGTGCTCAGCCATGCCTCCCGCCACCCACGGATCTCTGTCCTCAATGATGGCACCTTGAACTTTTCCCATGTGCTGCTCTCAGACACTGGGGTATACACATGCATGGTGACCAATGTGGCAGGAAACTCCAATGCCTCGGCCTACCTCAATGTGAGCACGGCCGAGCTCAACACCTCCAACTACAGCTTCTTCACCACCGTAACAGTGGAGACCACAGAGAGCTCACCTGAGGACACAACACGAAAGTACAAACCTGTTCCTACCACATCTACGGGTTATCAGCCGGCGTATACCACCTCTACCACGGTGCTCATTCAGACCACCCGTGTGCCCAAGCAGGTGGCAGTACCCGCGACAGACACTACTGACAAGATGCAGACTAGCCTGGATGAAGTCATGAAGACCACCAAGATCATCATTGGCTGCTTTGTGGCAGTGACTCTGCTAGCTGCCGCCATGTTGATTGTCTTCTATAAACTTCGCAAGCGGCACCAGCAGCGGAGTACAGTCACAGCTGCCCGGACAGTTGAAATTATCCAGGTGGATGAAGACATCCCAGCAGCGGCATCTACGGCAGCAGCTGCAGCTCCATCCAGTGTATCAGGTGAGGGGGCAGTAGTGCTGCCCACAATTCATGACCATATTAACTACAACACCTACAAACCAGCACATGGGGCCCACTGGACAGAAAACAGCCTGGGGAATTCTCTGCACCCCACAGTCACCACTATCTCTGAACCTTATATAATTCAGACCCATACCAAGGACAAGGTACAGGAAACTCAAATATGACTCTCCTGCCCCAAAAACTTATAAGATGCAATAGAATGCACACACACACACAAAAAGACAGCAACTTTTGTACAGAGCGGGGAGAGACTTTTTCTTGTATATGCTTATATATTAAATCTATGGGCTGGTTAAAAAAACAGATTATATTAAAATTTAAAAAGAAAAAATCAAAACAAAACTATTTTCTAACTTGTAAGTTCTATTTAAGGGGAGGGAGGGGAATCTTGGGAATGTGGTGGGGGTACAAACCACAAGTCAACTTGCTATGCTGCCAGAAGGGATTTCTGGTGTAAGGTGGAAACTGCTAAGATAAAACAAACAACAACAACAACAAATACCCCACACCCCCAAAGAGGTAGTAGGGTGTGGGTTGCTGAGGAGTAGGAGGGATAAACTGCATCTGTCATTTTTTTAAAAGATGCTTCATAGGATACAGGAATACCCATTTCTACAGACATCTTTCCTAAGCTGAGAGCTGTCTTTGCAGATTTCTCTTATTAAAAAAAAAAAAACAAAAAAACAAAACAAAACGAAACAAAAAAACTCAGAACAAACAAAAAAGCACCATAAATTTGTACTGTGCCAAAATGCTGAAAGGCAATAATTTTTTTTCTTCAGAGGTCAAGGGGAAGATAAATCTGTATGTGTATTTTAAACAGGAAAACCACCTAAATTCAAATGAATCCTTAAAGGGGCTGAGTCTTTGTCTATGTGCACAGTCCTCCATCTGTGCACTGGGACACGGGTATTCCTTGCCTGACAGTGCTCTGAAGCACTCATGAGCTGAGAAGGAGGGGAGCTGGCGTAGCTCTGAGTCAAATGCTTTCTGCACCAGATTCCTGCAGTTGGGCTTAACCCACTCTGCAAGGCATGTGTCTATTCAGGGTTTCCCAGAAGGAGGAGGCCCTTTCTAAAGGGGGTGCGGCACCAGGGGAGGTTAGGAAGGAGAGCAGCAGCAGAGGGGATGATTCACCGGAGGCCATAAATTAGCATTGTGCCATGTCCACCTGTTGTTTCGGGTATCTGACAAATGATTGTAGACAATGATGGCATTTTATGATTTTTCAAAAAAGGTCTTGTTTGTTTTAAGGTGGAGAGTGAGGAGAGGCTGGGAGTGGGGAGCCTGGGGGAGTGGAAGCTTTTCTCATGCTTGGGCTTGGTGACTATTCTAAATGCTGATTCATTAGGGATTATTACAGTTGATGCCAACTGGTTGTGATGATAGAGTGGAGGCAGAACATAAGTAGAGAAGAAAAAAGGAGAGGCAAAAAGGGCAAAGGCTCACTTAAGGAAGCCTTTCCCAATCAGGATGCTTCACAAAAACAATGTGAAATCCAGCTAAGAGTGACACGCATGCATATATGAGTTCTGCATGGAGTCCTGTTGAATGGGGTGTTGCGAGGGGAAGCTTCCCTCCCCCAGGCCCACCTCTGAAGTCTAGGAGAAAGGGTGAAGGGTGGGGGAAGGCTGAGATCTCTGTTACTCTGAACCATTTAATGATGTAACTTCTTTCAGTTATTCATTAGCTTTAAGAGGAAATAAAGGGTTCAGATTTGAAAGGGGGTGGTATGGGTGGGGGGAATGCCAACAGAGCAACACTGATTGTAATGTGAGAAAAGTGTATTTTTGTATTTTAATAAATATTGTTCAATTTTTAATTCAGTGTCCCGAAAGGGTTAAATTGAATAAGATACTGAAACTATAGATTCTTATGAACACTGACCAAGTCATTTCTATGAAGAAAAACAGGGGGCAGGGGAAAGGGAGGGAAAAGATATGGGGGTGGGAGGGATAAATGTTAATTTTTTTTTAAGTATGGGAAAATGCTAAAGCTGTCAACAACCTTTCCTTAGCTTAAATAAATGCACCCCAATCCTAGTGCATCTTCCTCGAGCTAAGTGTGTTAGTCCCTGGCTTTGTTGGGGGTATAACCAAACTCCCCATGCCTGGGAAAACCAGGGGAAATGGGTCAGCCTCAGCTCCTGGGACCTGGCCAGAAGTTAAATGCCACCTCAGCAAAAGCTGCTGGTCAGGCAGCACCAGCTCTACCCAAGGACCCAAGGGGGGCTGGATTTAAGAGGGCTGCAGTAATGTAGTTTGGCTGCAATTTCCCACAGGCAGCGTTGCTTCTGTTCTCTTGCTGTTAAATAGTCCGGTGTGTCTTGGTGGAGGTGGGGTCTGTCTCCTGAGGCTCCCAGAGCAACGACTGCCAGGGCAGCTCTGTGATCTGGGACCCTGCGTTTCTGTAGCGCTAGTATTTATATTAATGCAGGGAATCGGGACTGAGTGGGTGTGATCTCTGGCATGGAGAAGGGAAAGAGGCAGGCAGTACTTTGCAGCAGTTGCTAAGACATGGCTAAGAAAGGCCAATGCTTATCCTCCTGGGCACATAGATTATTTCTGGGTTTCAGTGTTTGTGGGAGCATATACGCACAGGCACAGTTGTAAATTGCCACTCATGTTCAGAGGCACCAAAAATCTGCTCCCTCAGGCTTTCTTTTACCACTCTACCCTCAATGAAGAGAAAAGTGCAGCAGATCAAAGGGTGGGCCTTGGCTAGGACCACCTGAAAAAGCAAAAAGTGACTTCCTTTTCTCATGCCACATCACACAACTCAGGCTGTTTAAAACAGTTTTCAGGTGTACATCCCAGGGCAGCTGTAGAAGTTGTTTTTGAAACAACAGATAAAGAACCAATTTCTTAACACTTTATTTTTAAAAAGGCATTGGGCAGTCAGTAAATTATGCAGTTACTCTGCAATGACAAAAGGTCTGTGGCTAAACAAAGGTTTTAGGAGAGAGGTAGAGAAATGGGACTAAAAAATATTGGGAAAGAGTCCTCAGAACAAATGCATTTGTCCTGGGATCGATCACATTTAGGTCTTGGGATCTGAGGGAGAAATGCTTTCCAGAGGAACCTCAAGGGAAGGGGTGGGGGGAAATGAGAATATGGTCCCTCGCCATGAGTATCTTTGGTGCTGCAGGGGCAGGTCCTTTCCCTATCAGGTCTACTCTTCAGTGTGGCATTGTTGCAGCATTTGGACCAGTAACCTTCCTTTGCTATGATACTGGGTACATCTTTAGTAGCAGGAACTTGGGATGGCTTTTCAGAGAATCCCAAGAGCATGGAAGTGCAGCCTTTAAGGCTGTTTGAGTGACTCATTCTTGGGCTTGGCCAAGCTGCAAGGTTGGTTACCTGGGAGTGGGATGTGGGTTGGTAGCTCTTCATGGGAGTAGTTATA
The DNA here is from genome assembly GCF_000260255.1 of Octodon degus. Lineage (NCBI taxonomy): Eukaryota > Metazoa > Chordata > Mammalia > Rodentia > Octodontidae > Octodon > Octodon degus. Next base: position 4,315,388 of record NW_004524736.1, on the reverse strand, counting down.
GCAACACATTAGAGGTAAAGACTTTGCAGCTGATTATATGGTGTTATAGACTTTTCATTATAGAATTTTTTTCAAGGCTGTGGAAAATCATTTAGCCTAATCTCGTTGCATTTTATGGTCAAGGAAACTGAGCCCCAGAGAAACAAAGACAAATCCAAGGTCACATTGCTAGTAAGTGGAAGAGGTGGGGCCAAGCCCTAGATCTCTTGACTCCCAAGTCAAACATGATTCCTCAAACTTTTATTCAGTATCAAGAATGTAGTTTTTTCTTTGCCAATAGGCAGTTAAATGGTCTTTCATAGATACTTCTATGTACTCATCTCCTACTGAGAGCTGTTCATCCTTCATCACAACCAGCTCTACTGCCTTGCAGAGCCTAACCTAAACTGTGTTCAGCAAGGGGCTTGACTCTCAGGATTAGACACAACAGTTTTCTGATGCTTAGGCTTAATGGTAGACAAACAGCAAATTGCACAGATAGACAGTTATAGAAGAAAGGGTGAAGTAGGTAAGACGGTGCATTTATAGTGAGATGGATGGCTTGGCCTCCTCCCAGCCTTGGGCAGGAGAACTGTGCAGAATAGAGGACTGACACAGGTCTTGAAACACCACAGAGATGCTCCATAGTGGAATGGTTTCTACACGTCATTTGGATCAATGACTAGGACATGGGGGTGGGTGGACAGCTCCTTAATTCTCCCCCTTCACTGTATCTACCAAGCCTGAGCTACTTTAATGCTACACTGTAGTTGCTACTTCCATAATCTGCTTCATAGCTTCTTAGCATCCTTCAGTGTAATGCTGCATCCTATTATCAATGTAGGTAGACAGACAGGCTAGTATCTAAGGCCTGGAGACATTAGCTTTATCGTGGCTATTTAGCATGTATTGAGGCCAGCAACTTGCTGTGTGCAGGATGGAACAATGTACACAGAGTCCCTGCAAGACAGTTCTATTGTTGGCAGGGAAGAGGCCCAAAGTCCACGGCCTCTGGCTTCACTCAGTGGTGCTGACTAGACTGGGAGAGCACTAGGAGGGTCTTACTAACTCTACCCCAGGGGGCTAGAGTCCGTAATTTAGGCTCCACCATTTCACTGCACCAAAGCAGCAAGGGCTTAAAATTAGAGGAGAGAACATTTATATCCAACATATGTCTGATTTTATCTCTCTCGCTGGCACTCAGCACTCCATGCCATCGGCTAATGCAGGCACTGTTCACGCCATTGCTAAATCCTGCCTCAGCTAAACTGCAAGGCAGCTTTTGGCTCAAAGCAACTCTTGGTCTCCATCCATTTAGAAAGCACCCTTTCCCCTGCAGTGGAAAGAAGGGTTTGGGCAGTGGATTCACATTGTTATTACCTTTGCTTTAAATTAAAATGAAGTAAATCACTCTTTGGAGCAGGATTAAGGACTTCAAAAATTATACTGGTCAACACACAAAGCAGTGTAGCATAGGGCTTAAGTAAATTATGGGGTCAGTCTCCCTGGGTTGAATCCCAGCCCATCACTTACTGTGTGACTTTGGGCAGATACTCTTATTTTTTCACATATAAAATGGAGACAGTCTTTACTTCACTACACGGGTTGTAAAGACTGAAATTATCTGATACTTAGCACAGTGCCTCACATTGTGTAGTAAGCACTATACAGTTGGCAGCTATTTAATGATATGTATATTCAAAAGACCAGCTCCTATGGCTAGCTATATTTTTGAACTCTATGCTTGTCCAAAGAGAATGTATACCCATGGAGCTATTAAAGAAGGATAGTTATCTAGAGACAGTGCCATCTATAACCCTCAGGACTATGGAAAACATAGTTGTACTCTTTTCCCAGGAAAGCCCTGTCTTCTACTCTGATCCTTAAATCAGCTCTACAGCTGGCCCAAGGCAATATTTTAGTCAAGGAATAGATTATCTTTTTTTCTTTATAAGCCAGAAGAAAGTAAAGGTTCTTCTGCTAACAGAGGTATCCAAGCTGAGGGCTAGACAGAACAGTTCCACCTGAGTTGCCTAGGTCCTTATAAGCTTCCTAGAGGCTTCTCTCATCTCTAGTCTTCTGTCAGGGTGCAGCTGATGCAGTATTATTCAGAAGATAGTGATAAAATCCTCTATGGCTACGAAGCCTTACCAGGCCTGGGGGCTGTCAGAGGAGGCAGCTTTCCATGAGGGGGGAAAGGCTATTAACACAGAGAGGGCTACTGGGGCTCCTAAGCAGGGTTGGAGAGCTTAGAGAAAAGGCAGGAAAAAAAGCACCATAATTTGAGCAAGTGAGAGAACAACAGAGCTGTGTGGCAGATACACAGACAAGGGTCTGCATTGCAGTTAAAGAGGAAAGCCAGGGAGATTCCTTTGCTTCGGCAAGCAAGAGCCTGGCTGGGCTCTGCATGGTGGAGGACTGTTAGTGCGAAACTGATGGCATGGAACAGAGGAAAAGAAAAGCAGGAGATTAACTTTCCAAGAGAGGCCGGACAATGCATTTTGCTGTCCTAATGAGAGGACAGAATTAGATTTTAGGATGATCGTAGGTTTTATTCCCTTGTACCTGCCAACTCCACCGTCAGTACTTGGGCCAAACCACCTAGCCACAACAGTCCTGTTCTTTCTTCTGGGGGCTGTCCTCTGCTTCTGACCCTGACAGCTAACTTGGGTTACTCTGAACCTATCTCCTTATTTGTTTAAGGCACAGTAATGGGGGGAAGAGAAGAGGGTGTGCAGTTCACTGTTTATCCTTAAAAAGAGTATTATTCCAGAGGGGAGGCTATTACATAAATAGTGTTTTCCCAAAAAATAATGATGGCTATGAGTTCAGTGCTTGTGGGCCCTTGCAGTGAGTCAGAGATTAGGCTTAGGCAGGGGGAGATATCCTGGGAGAAGCTGACTGTCAAAGCTGAGTTATTACTTGAGAGGATGGCATTACTTTCTCAAAGCAAAGTTGGGAACCTGCAGTAGGTAGGTAATACTGAGATAAGGGGCTACTCTACCACCACTTGTGAAAGCCAGATGGACCAAGCCATAAGTTCACTCGTTCTGTGGACCTAAGAAACAATACTGGAGCATTTAGTAACATTCAAATCAGTTACAAAATGCCAAAGGTGCAATCTTTGATGCACTTGTTTCTTTTAAATCTACCTACATTCTTAAATCTTCATTGACAAAATAAACAATCCAGTTAATTGTCCTATCAGGTTTTCTTTAATAATCCCCATTTAAATCCATTCATCTACCATGATAGGGCCTAGGAAATCCTACTCAGTCTATCCATGCAAGAAGAATGATGGCTCTTTCTTCCTGCTAATAGTTTGCATGCTGTATGCTCTCTAAGGTTCCTTAATCTGTAATCTCTTTCACAGTTCCTTTAAGGTCTCAACTCCTGCTTCCTTGTATCTCTGAGCTGGTGCTGATTTAGTCACTAGATAAGTCAGTCTACCTGCTCAGTGAGTCAGCAAGGGGAATAAGAAGAGCTTTCACACACTAACTGTCCTTGGACAGAGTTTGGTTTCTTGGCCTTAGGCTACTTCTTCCCAGCCTTCAAGGCCTGGTTTCCTTTCTCACTTCTCCACTCATCCAGATTCATTAAGACCATTCAGACAGCTGCTCCCACTCAGGTCCCCCTGTCAGTGAACTGAATGAATTATAGGCAGCTCTCCACAGAGGCAGTTCCAACTAAGTGCTAGTTCCCTGGATCCCGTGGCTGTTTTTGGAGAAATGCACACTGTATCCTTCACCATAGCTCAGAAATGGGGTTGAGGCCTCAGACGCTAACAGCTGTTTCTGCAGCCTGCCAGCCACAGTGGTTACAAGTTATAATCTATTACCATTGCAAGAAGACTTAATTTCTGGACTTAAAGGAAGTCGGATAATACTTTATCCTATTAGCGTTTGCTTGTGCGAACTGACAATGGCTTCCTTCTGACATGACAGCATATTCTTCCAATTCATCTCTGTAAGGCTGGGGAGGGGAAGTCTGGAGTGGGAAAGGAGAGAGGAAAATAAAGCCTAAGGAAAAGCCTGCTGAAGGAACCTCCAAAAGAAAGACTATTTTCCCTGTCAGAAGTGGGGAGAGGTTGCTCAGAGGGTCAGGGCAAGGATGCATGACCTCAAACCAAAGCTGCATTTCATCCTGTTTCTCTCAGGAAGAAAATTATCACTAGCACTGGGTGTGTTGAGTGCACATATGTCAGAAATAGGGACTGAAGCTATGGAGAAGTATGGACACAGGAAGACTAGACTAAAGCACTGGCCTACCTTGAGCCCTTTCTGTTTTAGTCCACTGTGCCTTTGGATAGCTTTTCCTTCCCTTACCTCTTCCTGCTTTTCGCTCAAGTCCATGCCCACTCTGCCTAGTAAGTGGAATCATGTCAGCTTTGGGCACCTTCCCATCATGGGTGTGTGATCCCAGCAGGCTGACTTTTGGATGGAAATAGACACTGAGGCGCACGGCTTCTAACTTTAGGGTTGTGGACATAGTCCAGAGTAAACTTCCAGGTTTATTCAGAAAATCTACTTCATTTTATTTTTGAGTCAAATGACAGCCAAAGAGACTTCAGTTACCATGCAGCTAGGGATGCAGAGCAACTAGATCTCCGCTCTCTGGGCTCTCAACGCAGTGGTACTATGAACATTAACAGGGTCACCATCATGTACAACTCCAGGGATCTCCATTTACAGAAATGGCAAACTGATTAGTGCCTCCCAGTCTGCAATCTCATGCAATACTTAACTGTTACCTTCCAAAAGGGGAGGGGACCAAGAGACAGGCTTTTTCCACCAGCTGTTTATTGGTGCTTTATGCTCTGAGACATGGTGCCCACTTATGGTTTCATTTAAATAGCAAGACTTGGGCTGGTGAGATGGCTTAGTGGTCTAAAGCACCTGCTTACAACAAGCTTAGCAAAGCACAAGGGACCACGGTTCAATCCCCTAGCACCACATGCCAGCTAGCCCTGCCCCCTGGTGGGCTGAGCTGGCCACACACACAAATAAATAAATAAATATTAAAAAAATAAATAAATAAATAGCAAGACTTGAGAAATGAGGCAAGTTTTCCTTTCTCTCTAGCCATATGAGAGTTTAGAAGGGAGTCCAAACACCTAATAAATCAAATAGGGCCTTTGTGGCTTCCATGGTTTTCCCCTTCTGTTGACCTGAGCAGAGTACTAGGTGAAGAACCTCTACCTCTGCTCAGAAGAGGCTCGAGAACCTAAATCATGGTAAATTCTGGTCAAGGTCATGAAGACCCTTGAAGAAGCAGAGAAGTCTGGAAACCTGCTTTCACTTTTTTGTGTTTTGTGTGTTGCGTAAGCAAGGGGACCCTCAAAGGGAAAGCTCAGACAGCCCACACTCACTTGTGGGCCAACTCTGAAACAGAGCCTGGAAGCTGGTAAACTGTCTTCTTTCTCTCCCATCTCAACAAATCCTCTCCTGGGAATTGAATGAAGTGACCCTGGTTATAATTTTATCACATGTATTTAATTAGAATGTGCCTCCTTCATGATGGTTTCAAGTGAAGTCCCAATAGAAACATTCTAAAAGAACAGCCGCTTTCAGCAAAGGATCTCTTCTAACCAAATTAATTTAGCAGACATTTGCTGTCTTGAATTGGGTGGAGTTACCTCTTTTCAACTTCAAAGCTGGGAAGAGAAAGGAGGTGGAGAACGCAGAGAAATAAAGAGGAGGGCAGGGGCTTCCAGCAAATGAGTTTCCATCTATTAAGGAGCAGTAATTTCTGTGAGCTCCCCTAGAGACCAGTACCCTCCAATAATGGCCTGACTCTAATGATTCCTACTCCTAAGCAACAGCCTGTGTTATGCTGTGTTGAGACAAACTGTGCCAGAGAATTCCCTTTCTCTCCAAGGAGCTGCTATCATTACGCTGGAGAGATTAACCAGCCAGGAGGATGTGCTCTTGGTGGGGAGAGAAAGATAACCAAACGGGATGATGCTCTTCTCTAGCAGGCTTGCTTCAGCTGATCTCGGAGGCAAAAGCTGAGAGATGAGAAGACAGTGATAGGCAGAAAGGATTCCTAGTCATGAGTAGATCAGTGGACAAGGGGCAGATGGCCAGAGAAAAGCCTAGGTGCTTCCTGATGAGCTGAGAAAAGTACCAGCTAGCTGGGAGGCAGGGGCAGGTCTTTGGGGTGCAGGTTAAACACAGACATAAAGGACAAAACTGAGGAGCACTTGAGATATGAAACTCAGGACTAAGTTCATTGGAATCAAGTGGAATCATTTTTTGGTCCCTAAATATTGGTCATTTTCAGGCATGCAGTCTAATAACAGTGAAGTTAGGGCCACAGATGTGATTACTGGGTCAGTGGAAGATGTGTGCACACGAGGAGGGTTTGTTTCACACTGCCCTCCGAACACTGAAATCTGGCATAAGAGCAAACAGTGTGGCTCTAGTCATTGCTGAAGCTGCTGCCAGCAGGCCGTGAGTAGGGGGCAGGGAGTCCCCTGACTTTGCTCCTGGTGGCTTCCCTGTGATGGAGACGGACTGCTTCCAGAGGCCTCAGTGCCAGATGTGCCAGCAAATAGCCTTGACAGAGAGCCTGCAGTGCGGACAGATGCCCTGGGCCGTATTCAGGATGGCGAGACCCTTTATGGTACTGCGGCTTGGCTCTGGGGCAGTGCCAGAGCGGCAGGGTGATGTTCCTCGCCCAGATTCATTTCCCCCTAAACCTCTTCAAATATGTGGGCCATGGAGGGAGGCAAATTTAATTAAATTACCCTTACAGACTGCCCTTCCTGGGCAAGGGCTAAAAATGGGCTCACGCTGACATGCAGACCCGTCTGTGTGCACAGAGCATGCATTTCTTTGTGCAGGGCTGTCAGCAGCTGGAAGGGGCTAGAAAGGCTCAGGGCTGGACCCAGGTACCTGGCCCCTTTTGCTGCAGCAGGGAAGTCTCAACAATAATCCAACCCAGGCCCCATACAGCTCTCATGACCTTTTCTTTTCCACTTACAAATGACTGAGCAGCATCCCTCCTCCCTGCATCAATTCACTTCTCCTCAAATGCCTCTTGCTGGTTCTTTGGACTTTCCCGTAAGGCAGTGTACCCTGTACTACGCCGTGGAAGGAGCAGAGCTGAAGCAAGGTGTGATTCAGAAGTGCACACGGGTATGGTTTGTTGTGCTTGGCAAGAGACAGAAGGGTCTCCGGGGTGACTCTCCAGAGTACTACTTCAGCAGTTCCCTACCGGCAACTCCATGCTGGACAGAGAGCCCTTGCTGGGTGCCAGAGTGAAGCAACAAAGTTTCCTTTGCCCCATTACAGCACAAATGCTACTGTGGGCAGAGGACCTGAACAATAAACCAAGGCAGACAAGGTTGGGAGTAACTGGATGCATTTCATATGTGAAAATCAGCAAACAAAACAAGTAGTGGCTGTGCTGAGTCTGTCAGCCCCACAAGGTCACTCCCTTTCCCTTCTGCAAGTTCAGGCCTCATTGCTCCAGTCTGCCATGAGCATCAAGACGTTGCCCCCAAGTGGTGCCGCTGCTGGAGCTGCAAGAGGGCTTCCCTCTGCTGGTGTGAGCCGGCTGCTGAGACAAAGTCTGTGTGGCACGGGATCAGCACACATCAAGGGCTGTGCAGTGGCTTTTCCATACACAACTGAGACTGGGGAAGAGATAGCTGGGGAACCTTTTTCCTGACTTGTTCCCAGAGAGAACAGAGCTGATTCTCATGCCTGAAATTTTGCTGGATAGAACACATGGAGCCTGAGGGGTAGCCCTTTACTGGGTCAATGGGAAAAAATCTCCCTGGGTAATTAGTAGTTGTACCTGTGCTGCCCTTTCATATCCAGGGCAGCCTGGCAGCAGGCAGACATCTAGATGACAGGAGCAGTGTGGGCACAAAGCTCCGTAACCCAATCTCCCAGCCAGGGAACTGGGAGGATAAGGCAGGCAGCATCCTGCTGCAGCTGTGTTGTCCTCCTGCTGTCGGACTGTTCTCTGACATAACGGGGTGGATGGCAATGTATCTGTCACATGCTGTTGTTGCTGGCTAAAGTTTCTGGCTGTGCATCTGATGGTTACTTTCAGAATTAAGACAAATACGGTTTAATTTCAGTCCTGGAGATGCCTCAAAAACCTGGACTAAGTCCCTAAGCGCAGCATTTCCATATGACTAAAATTCTTAAAGAGAAGTCAGGCAGGACACTAAAATTTGGTTAGTTGCAAGGAAAAAGGAGTGGGTCCAAGAGAATAGATACATTTCCTATGATTAAGAGGTTAAATAGGCAGTGTAACAGAGAAAGCGACTGATATTTCAGTTGCTTTATTCCATGTCATATGTATAGTCCCATGTCCACTTGGATGTGAAGACTTCTATTTTCTTCAAATTCTAGGGATGGAGGCAAATGCTTCTTCAGACTTCAGTCTTCTTATTGGTCCTTGAGTGCCACTAAAGATATTTCAGCATTATCAATTACTGAAAATATCCTTACCCCGAAGCAAACACACAGCTGTATACAGAGGGGATAATATCTCAATTCTGATATTCTCTATCGGAAAGATTTGTCTTAGGGGCTTCTGCTCCTCCCTACTTAAGCAGTCTGGGACATAACAGTTTGCTGTAATGGAGAAAAGTCTTGAAATAATGTGTAGAAAAGCTAAGTAAGCATCAGAGAGAGTAATGTGAATATTGGTATTGCTGAACCAACGGCATTCTAATAGCTGCGAGAGCTCTGAGGTTTACAGATGACCCAAATGTATTTACATAGTGTGCCCTACCTAGAACCAAACAGGCATTATAGTGGACGGATGCCACAGGCTTTCCTCCTTTTCTGCAGGCTGCTGCCAGTGGGGGCGGCTGTGAGTCTCACTTGGGCAGAGCCTGATAGCTGGGATGTCTCACTTCTGTGCAACTTTGTATTCCTGCTGCCTAGCAATAAGCCAGTACGGGGGGAAGGCCTACGGGGTACCTTAACACTGCTGCAGTGTGCCAAGGCTCTCACAACCCCTGTCACACTTATTACTTCATTTCTGTCCGAAAAGAACAAGGAGAAGGGACACTGGCTGACTGCAATGGTATACTACAGGGCCTTAACTTTTCCTTGAAGTGGATTGAGAAAATGAGTAGCAATATTTTGAGAAGTTGCCAAAGTCTGCATAGAAAGGGGAAGTGCAGAACAAAGGTGGGATCTGATACCTGTTCTTTCCTCCGGTTTGCTCTCAGCTCCCAATAATACGATATAGAGTTGTTGGTAGTAAGACCAACTGCAAAACTAGATTCACTTTCATGTAGGCTGGAAATGTTTCTGTACAACATGAACTTAAACCTTTCCCTATCCTTATTCTGGGAGTTTCAGACAATTTCCTTTTAAAAATCATGTCACCTTGGTTAATATGCCAGAACTTGAACTAAGAGTAGTCTTCATCTTAGCCCCAGGTTGACCCCTAGGCAAGCCTGGCCCCTTCCTCTCAGGGGAACAGGGCACGAGAGGGGATGGGAGTGGCAGACGTTGCTGGGTATGGCTGGGGCCATCTGCACTACTGTGAAGCAAGGTTGGCTCAGACAGAAGGTGCGAGGGAGGAGGTGCAGCTGCTGATGGCTCAGACAGCTTGGACCTGTCCAGGCAAACAAGCTGCTCAAGTGCAAGAACAGCCAGCCAAATAGACAGAGCACGAATAAGGACTTAAAAGCTTGAAATATCTGACAAGATATGGAGGGAGGGTAGGAAGATGTCTGGGATTTCAACTGGTGTCTAGCCTTGTGTCTCACTGCTATCAGGCTCTTCTGCTACCAATAGGCAGAATGTGATGCTTGGGAGCTGGGGGTTGGATGCAGGGGAAGAATTCCTGGAGCTAGAATTTAAAATTATCATTCCGGGAAAAAATTGCAGAGATAGCTTTGGACTGTTCTCCCTCACTAATACCTCTCAAAATAAAACTGAGCCCTAGTCTGCAGGTATCAGGTCTCTCTCTCCCTGCTCCACTTATGTGCCCAAGGTTAGGAGGCAGCAGGCTGTGTGTATGCATGTGTGCACACCCAGATACGTGTACATGCCCATGTGCATGCACACACTGCACCACAACTGCACAGCAAGGGAGTTCTCTGTCAGAATTAGTCAGGGAGGAGACATGGGGGTCATGTGCTCTCCCCCTTCTTAGGAAAAGGGAGGCCAGCTGGGGGCTGTTCAGGGAGGACAAATACTACTCTGGTTCCTCCAGTGAAGGCTCTCTTGAGGCAATGCTTCTTGGCTCTAGGTGCAGAGTAGGTGCACTGAGGAAGCTGTTAAATACCAGTGGTTAGATGCTAACTCAGATACATCACAATCTCCAGGGGTGGCAAGAGGACTTCAGCATCTTAGAAAACATCAGGAGATTGGAGATGTCCTCTGGACTTGTTAGGGAGGCAAGGAAAAAGACTGGTCAGATGGCTTTCTGACAGGTAAGACAGTTGTGCTCTTAGCTCCGATGCACTTGTTGTACCCAGCACTGCTTAAGTGAAGTTGCTGTGAGCGGTCCTTCAGGTCAGAAGTAGTACCCGCTAAGAGAGCTCGCCAGGTGTCAGTGATTGTCCTGAAAACAAAAGGGAAACCTCCCAACGGACTCATTACTCTCCTCAGAGTCCTGGGTGAGTCCTAGAGAGAGCAACAGATGGCTGAGACCTAAGAGTATCAAATGGAACTGAACAAGACACACAGAGACTACCCTTTACTTGAAAAGCAAGTTGGAACAGAACCAAGTAGGATCATTCTCCCTGCCATGTCAGTGGTAAACCTTCCCCAGGTAGTCACAGGACTCCCTAAAGCCCAACTCAGGTGGGTGCTAAATTGCTGCCCAGTTTAGGCTACTGAGCTCAAAGGATGCTGATCTTAGCGTAGCAGCACTCCCTGACATAGCCTTTCCTTGTTGTACTCCTTTATTTGCTTGTTTAGAATAGTGAGCAAGGGTTGGCATCAGTCACTGGAGAACCATGGAACTGAGGACTTGGTCCTTGCTTTCAAAGTGATTAGATTAGCATCTTGGGCAAACAAGTGAGACGGCTGGAATGAAGGGTGACAGTGGGGATGTGGGGAGGGAGGTGGAGCACCGTCACAGTGCAGACCATAGCAGGGCAGCCTCTGTCTCCCCCTGTCCAAAGAGTAGCGAGAAGTGATTCAGCCCCATGGCAGGTTCATGGTGTCACAGTCCAGTGCCTTGAAGCTACTCATCCAAGGAGTGGGCTGAGGAGGAAATGCACCGATTTTGCCCTGTGGATGTTGGCTCTGGACAGTGCTGAGACCATTACTGACTTAGGTCCTATGGAGACAAATGCCATGATCCTCCCACAGAGGGACGAGGGTGACTCTGTACCTCTCAGGCAGGCATTTGCTGGAAAGACTGTCTCAGGGCTCCCGTGAGAGTTGGGAGTCTGTTTCGATTTTTTCAGTAAATATGGTGGTAATGTGTTTATTCTGGGCTGGGTGAGTGACCTTGGCAGTCCATAGCTCTCTGCCCTTTAGCATCCCCCAGCAATGTACTAATCAGCTTCATGTTTAGGTATAAGTCACAAATACGCCTAAATAAAGAAGAGCCAGCAGCCTGCTCCTGGGTGAAGGGCACCAAACCATGGCTCTCATCAGGGCTATGGTGTGTAAATGCAGCATGGAAGCTTCCAAGCCTGAGAGCCAGAGTGACATTTAGTTTGGCTACAGCAAGCTGCTGTTTATCTTACTTGCTAAGTGGCTGGAGCAAAAGCACTGGGGAGTTGGAACAGGCACTGAGGACACCAAGGAGTCCTCATACACATTCACATAAGAGGTTGGAGCTGGGACACCTGACAGTGGAGTCAGGGACAAGCAGAGGGTAACAAGTTTCAGTCCTCCTGCCCTAGCTGTAGCCAGTTCCCACATGGTAAAGTGCTGAGTACTCAGGAGATGAGGGTCTCTTGTGACATGAATCATAGTACAACAGTAGCTGCATTTGCTCTCTCTGGTGTGGCTAGGGAGGTCCTTGGGATGGGGCATACAGTGTGGCAGGAGACAAGGCAGGTAGACCTCAAGGCACTGCACTTCTGCAAACCAGATTCATGTTATGCAGGCTGGTAATTAGTTACAGTGAGGCCATTCAGCAGAAATCATCAGTTGTTTGGTTGGCTACTCTTGGATTCAGATTCTAGGTAGAGGTCTAGTTGGCTCTTTGTCCCTAGCCTGGCCCCCAGAGCCCAGAATGGCTCACAGGAACTTTGCCATATAGTTGAGTATGGGGATCCAAACTCAGTGTCCTAAATCAGTGGTTCTATACCCTGCGTGCACGTTAGAGTCACCTAGGGCACTGCAGAAAAATCTTAAATTTTTACAGTGATAAAATGAGCTTCCTCATATGAAAAATTAGAAATACCACAAACAGAATAGTAATGAAATCCAACCATCTACACTCAGCTATTAGCATTTTTGCTTCATATAGTCCTTTTTTTTTTTTTTCAAGTGTGTGCCAGACAGGACACCACTTCTGCCACAATGTACTTCGGTCTGCATCTCTAAAGAACCTGGTAGTTTTCTTACATAACCACAATGCCATTATCACACCTACCAAAATTAAAGAGGTTATTCCTTGGGATCAGCTAATATACCTGGGGAGCTTCAAATAAAAAGCTGGTGCTTGATGAAGCCAGAATCTTTGGAGAGAGGCCCAGGCATTAGTACTGTTCCTAAGCTTCTCTTCTCTGTGCCTCCACTGTGTTGCCAGGGTTGAGAGTCACCATCCCAGTCAATCCAGGATCCTGCTATGGTGTTTGATGCAAGTTTTGTGAATGTCTTCTAGCCCCTGATCACATGGTATACACAGAGACAAGAAAAATGTGAGGAATCATAGGTAGGATAAAGAGAATGAAAACAAAAGTATAAAAATTCAAGGGCTTGTCAGATAGCTCAGCAGACCAAATGCCTGCCTATGTAACTGCAGGGACCGGGCTTGATCCCTGGTACCACATGCTGCGGCAGCCCCATCCTTGGGTGAGCCAGCCACTGAGACTGGGCAGGTGTGATGGCCTATACCTGTAATCCCAGTGCTGGAGAGGCTGAAAACAGGAGGATCATTGTAAGTCTGAGCTACATTTTAAGACCCTGTACCAAATACATAAAAAATAAAATAAAATGAGATGAAATAAAATGAAACTTCAGCAAGCCACAGAACAGAACCTTTACATATTGCAGGGCTGTCCACAGCTCAGGAGTTGAGATCCATTCGTGTATCAGCTCCATCAAAGGCCTGAGAAGCCTGGAAGAAGGGTGGTTCCCAGCTGTCCACACTGGCTACAGAGCCCTCAGCACCTCTCCATGAGGCCGGTCTACCTTATTCCTCCTCTCTATTTCTAGCCCTTCTTGCTTCTGCACATGCTGTCTCACTGGCCTAATACTTTGGCAAACTCTTGAATTTTAGCACCTGGGTCTCAGGGAGGATTAATTACACAGGCTGTGGTGAGGGGCTGTGCCAAACCTTGAGTGCTGGCATTGGGGTATAAGTACCACAGTCTTCAATTTTACTTATTTATTTCATTAAAAAAAATATCCTGTAAAAAGATGAGGCTGTATCACTGCAGCTAAAAATACCTCCACTGAGGGCGTCCGCTCACCAGCTCCTCAATTAGAGATGCTACAGGGCCCTTTGTGAGCTGTGCAATGTTGGCAGCTCCATGGGGCTCTGCGAGGCTGGGGACAATCCCTGGAGCAGTGTCTTGCAACTGCTGGGAGGAGAGGAAGTGGCAAACAACCATCTAGTTAGTGTAGAGATCTACATACTTCAAGTAACTTCTAAACCCTTTTTGTTTCATGGATCTACCACTCAAACCAAGAAACCTCTTGTCTTCTGTAACAATTTAAAATGGTATCTCTGAGGATGACCCAAAATAATCACAAGGCTAATTCTGGACTTCCCCAAGGTTCACTGAGCACCTTAACTTTAAGAGGCAGCAGTGCCACACATTCTGCTTAAAGTATCTGTGGTCCTGGCCAACAACTTGCAGGTGTATGTCAGTGTGAAAAGTGAAGCTCTGAGGAGGGACGGGGCTCAATGCAGGTTGACAGCAGAAGAGAGACACAGAATATAAGTACAGTGTTTGTTTTATGGTTCTTTCTTGTGGTCTCTTTTCTACATCATCTCAGCACATGTAACTCATTTAGTCCAAAACATTCATTTCACTCAGGAAGGCGATGCTTCACGGAGGTGAAATGATTTTTGTCAAGGTCACAGAGTTGGTAAACGGAAGTCCGGACTTTAAAAACATGAGATTTAAAAATATTGCAAGTGTAATGGCTTTGTTCCTCTACACTTTGTCAACCTAATGACTAAGTTTGTCCTAAGAATTCAACATGGGTTAAGAGTTATGGCACACAGGTGTGGTGGCACATTCTTGTAATCCCAAAACTCGGGAGTCTGAGGCACAAGGACTGCTGGGAATCTGAGGCCAGCCTGAACTGCACAGTGAGATCCTATCTCAAAAAGACCACACCATACCCCATACCCCATACCCCATACCCCATACCCCATACCCCATACCCCATACCATACCATACCATACCATACCATACCATACCATACCATACCATGATTATGGGAAAAGCTTTTTTCAGTTCAGGTGCCAAAAGGACCAAACAATATCAGAAAAGTTGCCTGGATGACCCTGGAATTCTGTAATCCCTGCAGGTTCTGGAAATGCAAAGGTCAGACTCAGCAATTGAATCATGTCCCATGACAACTCTGAAGATCTGTGGTCTTTAGCCAGACACTTGATGTCATTCCCTACTTTATGTCTAGCAGAGAAGGAAATTCCCTATATGAGCTTGACGTGGGCTGTTGGGACAAAAAGGGGCAAGGCCAGGGTTGGTTTGATTCAGGCACTGATCCCTTGTCTCTCTCTTGTATGACTTTGCATGGCACTTGCAAAAGAATTTGGAAGTTTAGGTTAAAAGTATACGGGGTACGGGTTAAAAATAAAAGTATTGTGAAAACACACCCAGGAGAATTGGGGAAAGGGCAAATGTGTCCAGGAAATGTGCCATGCAAGCCTGACATTTCTGTGCTTAATAAGGACCCTTGCCAGTCTAAAGTCTTGCACTGTCTATCACGGTGACTATGAGCCACATGTGGCAATTAAAATGAAAATTAGTTACATTTTATTGAAGATTCTATTTTTCAGACAGTAGCATTAAAATCATTTTAGTTGCTCAATATCCATGAGTAGCCAGTGGCCACTGTATTGGCCACTGTAGATAAAGCACATCTCCATCAACCCAGAGAGTTCTGCTGGATGGCACTGGTTGATTCTGGTTGTCTTTGCTCATGCACTACCGGCTGTGAGTAGCTTCAAAATCCCTCTAGGAAGAACTGGATGTGGAAAAGCTAGCGGGTACTATAATCCACTCTCCAGCAAACCCAATAAACCTATACCCAAATAGTGAAGAACAACTGGCACATGAACCCAGCAGCATCGAGGGTTTACCCAGGTTCTAATCCTTCGGACCCAAGTGCCTTGGCTACATGTTCACAGACACTCTGACCTTTGCCAATTTTATTCAGTTTCTATTTTACACTGGCTTAATTGATGTTTAATATAGCTTAACTCTGCATGGTGTTCCAAGCCCCTCACCAGGGGGCCGCTCACAGGCAGGAGCACAATTAATAGTAATCCCCAGAAAATTATGCCCTGTATCAAAGTTGTCATTGCACCATACAAATGCTTATTATTACTATTGAATTCTCCAGTCCTGACACCTCCCTGTGTTTACTAGGTAGCAGATAAACCTCTATGTTTGTGCCTTCCTTACTCTACCACACCATGAGGACTAAATATAGTCCTGTGTGTATGGTTAGCTCCATTTAGCTGTGCTTTGAAAAGGGGGAAAATCACAGTTAATAAAATTAAATTGCCGGAAAATGTGGTTTGTTCTTCCCTCACTTGACAACCCCTTAAAAGACAAACAGACGTCACTGCTGACACGATAGGGAACCAGTTTCAGCTATGGAGTGGAGCAAACTCCCAGACCCTGACATTGTGGCTTGGCTCCCCAGTGGGCCTCCTGTGAGGGTGCAGGGAGAAGGTCCCCATGCCAGGGAGCTGGAGAACAATTCCAGTGAGGCAATTTGATCTTCCCTACCCTCTCAATGAAAAACTCAAACAAAACAATAAGAAGACCCTCCAAAAAAGAAGGAAAAACTCCTCACCTTCTAGCAGTTTAGCACTCCTTGGTTATTTCTTTGGGGAGCAACTGAAACTTAGATTTTGACATGCATAGATAGTAGCTTTTCTAGGAATGTGTGGCAGAGAAGCAGAGGAAAGTTTCAGGTCTGTGACACCTGCATTCCTCCCCTTCTGGCATGCCTTCTGGTCCTGTGTGCAGCCCTGTTTGAACAGAGTCTTCTGCAGAATGCTGAGGCCCTGATAACTTCTTTGGACTTAGTCTCCTGTCCTTTTTTTCCCCAAAAAGAATGCAGTCTGAAGAGAATTCACTTGTCTCCTTTGTAACGTACATCTCCTCCCTTTTAGACGCCACTGTCTCCTCACAGGCTACTTGTACTTCAAGTGGATGATCTGGGGATGGAGGCTTCTGTCTGGGAGCACTGTATGGGCAAAGGTGCGGTCCCCACGGTGAATGCAATGACTTCAGCTCTATGCTGAATTTGCTATGTGAATGTGCTCAAGTGGTTAATTTCTCCATGCCTCAACTGTCTCAACTACTGCAAAATCTCTGGCTTGGACTCTATAACCTTTGGAGCCATCCAAGCTGTAAAATGCTCTCACGTGGTGTTATGAAAGATATGTTCAAGTCCTTGGAAATGGAATGGGTCATACTTATTTCTATTTATAATGTTTCTTATTTTTGCATTCAATGCTGTACAGAGAAATGTAGATTTCTATTCTAAATTCTTCTAGCCAACAAAGGCAAGGCTCTATTTTAGTTTGTTTGACAGGGAAATGTTTATAACTAGATTGCGTTTCCTGTATTATATTTGCTTTGCTTTCTTCCATCTTTGCCTAAAAAAAGGGTTTTTAAAAACCCAGAAATGCTCTCTGTACCCAGGCAGAGCAGGAACAGGGCTGCCTTGGCTAGAGGAAGAAGATGATGTGCATCTCAGGCCCCAGTGGAGCAGGACTGTTTGCCATCTGCTGCGCTAGTTGTTTCACCTCCCAGTCAGGCCCAGTGCGTAGTCTGCTGCAGATATTAGGAGCTGAGCCACTGGCACTGCCCCACCATGACAAGCTTTGGCCCCTCTGTACTGTAGTTGCCAAGAGGATGTGAAAGCAGGGGGCCACTTTCTAGCTCAGGAGAAAAACATGCACGTAATAGAAATAGATTCCGCTCTTCCTTTCCTCTCACTATCCTCAGCCATTGTTAAAGCTTCAGACTAAAAAGAAGAGCTGTCTAACAAAGCCGAGGAGGATGATGGAATTATCAGACTTCCCTCACCCCAGCCATGCAGGACAGAATGGTTTATTAATGATCCATGGGAAAAGAACAATCTTCCTGCTGGCAGCTTCACATGTAATTAACCAGCTTCATGGAGGGCTGGCTGGCTGACTACCGCAGGTCCCGGCATCCACAGACCACAGAGCTACCTGACACGGGGACACCAGGCTTCTTGTGAAGTCACCCCCCTGGGGAGAGGGATATCCAAAACACTGACTTCGACCCACTGAGCACTCAGGAAATATGACAGATATGGCCCTGTTCCTTGGGAGAAGCTGACACAGACTATACACCCTGTTGGCACACTTAGCTCTGGAACCACTATCCCATCACCATGAGCTGCACACCAGGTAAGTGGTTGAGCAGCGTTACCTTGCAGGCAGTCCTCCAAACACCACGGCTCCACTAAAGCTCACAGGCAGGTGTTTCTGGGGATTGGCTACTTTTGTCCCATGGCAGCAAAGTCAGGACTGATGCAAGGGCTGTGAGGGCCTCACCAGCATGCTTGGCATGGTGGGCAACAGTTGCTTCAAAGTTAAACAGAGGCAAGAAAATGTAAACTTCATACATAAAAAAGCAGCTGAGTTAGACAAGCTTTGGCTTTAGCCAGTGCTAACTGCCCTTTGAGGCGTCCTGTGATTCTAAGGACCTGGTCATCCCACCAGGTGAGTGAATTAGTAAATATTTCCGCCTTTTAATGTAATGTTTTAAAAAGGAGCACTTCAGCATCATGGTAGCTGAAATGGCATATTCAAAGGTATCCCCTATCACCTCCCCATCACCTTTCCAAAGTGAGAGCCAGACTTATTCAGAGCAAGGATGAGCACCTCCCCGGCCCCTATGTTCTCCCACGCTTATTTCTAGGGTAGAGAGAGAAACTGGTAACTTCTCCGTGCCGCATCACCAGGGGACCACACGGCCCTCTGAGCATCCTCTTCTTTTAGGCCCAACTCCGGCACTTCATGCTCCCCCAGGGTGAGGCAGTTACTACTGGAAGGCCATGGAGGAATGACAATCCTTTGCACCTTTAGCAAAAATGAAGCCAGTTCACAGTGCTCATGGATTTTTTCATCCACCACACTCAATTTACATTCTTTGGAAAAAATGACTAATGAAGGAATGCTGTACTCTTTAGAACAACAGGGGAAGCGGAGTGCTCTTGGGTAGCAAAGCAATGTCCATCAACTAATGCCACATTACCTCTTCTTTTGAGCATTTCACATGTGATGAGCCCCTCAGATAAGCCACAGAGCAGGCTCCACAGCAATTTTCTTGCTCATTACTTACTGTCTCCTTCTTCACCTAGCTTTGATTATAGCTAGCCAAACACAGTGGTCCTCTCATTCCTATTAAAGCAGCCTGGAAGCAGGAGTAATCCCAGTCATAGATCAGTAAGCTAACAGGCAGGAGAGGTCACTGGTGGCTTGGTAGGAAATGGAGAGCTCATGACAAATGAATTGGTATTGCCTGCCATTTTTCCTTGCCGTCACTTTAATCAATAAGGGAAAAGGTGAATTGCTATTGATCTCTTCAACACCTTAGAATGATACTGTACAAATTAGAGAAACACAAGGGGGTGGGCAAAAGAATAAAGAGGAAGGGCAGATGAAAGGACAGACAGGGGCATGAGGCTGCTGTATATCCCTACAGGGTCTTCTGGTCCCAGGGTCAGGCAGCTTAGGTGCCCTTCTGACAGGAAGAGCCCTTCCTCACATCTGCAAGGACTGGACATGGACAGGGTCTCAATGCCTCCATTTGCACCTTACAGGCCACAATGCTTCATTAGGACTACAGGCATTAGAAGCATAAAAAGGGCTGTCCCTGATGAACGATTAGAGGGCTACACACTGAGATGTGCTAGGATCCCAGGGCCTCGTGAATTTTGAAGTTGTTATACATTAGCATTGGGTTGAGATATCCTGGCCATTGACTGTAATTCTGCATAGAAAACCAAGAATTAAATGTTTACAGGACAACCCCTAGTGACACCTGATGAATCTCACTCTTCAGTAACATTCTACAAAAATGCAGACAGGCAGCAGATAAGGGAAAATAATTTTGTATCATACTTGATAACAAAGATCATGGGTTCAGGCCTGACTTCTGAAACCACTGGGCTGAAGGACACAGCATGAAGATCAGAACCCCGGGTCAACATGTTAGAGGGCTGGTCTCTTGGGGAAAAAGAGACGGATTTATCTTCAGACTGGGGGAAGACACACTATACACATATACAGTCTTATCCAGACAGTCAAGAAGCAGACACAGTATTAGAATAGATGGGAATAGCAACCCACAACAGGAAGACATAACATTTAGTGTCTGGTTTTCATCTTCAACTCAGTGCATAGTCCAACCAGTTGGCTGGAAGAAAGATTAAGAGCACCCAGCCCTAAGCCGTCTGGAACAGATTCTGCTTAGGATCTGCTGCTTCTCAGAATCTACTTGGCAACCTGCTCATGTCAAGAAAAAGGCAACAGACAGATTTGATGAGAGAGAAAAAGAAATACTGACCAACGTTGAGTCACATCACAGGGTCCCGGATCAACAGTTTCCTTACTCCATCAACTAGCCCTAACTAGTCAGATGCTGGTGAGAACAACAGTAACAAAACCAAAAAAGAACCTGTCTGACCAGAGGTTCCCTTGAAGGTTACACAATACCTGCAGCTCATCACCTGGGCCCTACGTCTCCTCAGAGACCTCTCTACTTTGGCAGAGGTAACTTTCAGGATTTTCAAGGCAGAAGACAGCTTTGGTACCCCCATTTATAGAAAATAAAACAAAGGTGGTGGCCACATACACAATACAAGGCAGAATTCAGGCTTAAAAACTGGCATGTGAGGGGCCAGGGAGATGGATCAGTGGAATAAGCGCTTCCCTGGCAAGTGCAAGGGCCTGAGTTCAATCCCTGGTTCCACCAAAAAAAAAAAAAAAAAAAAGAAAGAAAAACAAAACAAAACAAAAACAAAAACAAAACAAAAAAAACTGGCATGTGAAAACAGCAAGAGCCTTCACGATGGTCCTTGCATAGAGTATAACTACAATTCTGAAGTCAGTGGCACCATAGTTCTCCAGAGTCCCTACTTTCCTCCCACAAATACCTGAAGGGCCAAAACTCAGGGCAAAATAAAATGCAAGTTACAAAGCTGCTGATGTGTGGAGAGTGGAAGTGCTGAGATTAGAAAGAGGAAGTACTTAAGTGCACCCTGGGTGTTTGGAAACGGCCACGTCTGCAGCCCTGGCAGCTGATGGAGGAGCTCTGGCTTTCTCTGCCAGGCAGGCTGCACGACTGGCCCTCCACGCAGAAGGTGGGGCACACAGCAGTGGGAGGGCAAGACGATAAGAAACAACTATTTAGCAAACACCAGCTCCCTCCTACAAGGAATCTTCCAATTCCAAAAGTGACCCTATTCTAAAATTACCAAGTGGCAGGTGGCCAGGCTAAAAATCCATATCCAATCAGCAGTAATGGACTATTTGTTGCATTTCCTCATATAAGGTTGCAGCATTGCTGTAAAAACTCTGGGTCAGTGGTTTTAGATTTATTTAACTGGAGAAGTAACAGCACCCTAGCACTGTAAGTACCGTAGAGCCCTGTGAATGAAATCACAGATGTAGCCCTCTGGGAAGAGATAGAGGGCCTTGTTGGTTTTAGTTTCATGATCTTCAACCTTTAGCTATATATCCACTGCCAAGATTCTCTTCTGGTAACCACTAAAGAGCTTCACTGCATCAAGAGATGGGAAAGGGAAGAAAGGAAGACATTATGGAGAAAAAGGGCAAAATAGTCTCTAGTTCAAATCTTGATTCATGGTTCAACGGACAGCTGTTTTTCCTGTGTTGATTGCTGTAAATGATTCTACTTGGGGTTCTTTTCTCGTCCTTTTCCGTCCTGCTCAGCACCTAGATCTTTCTTTAGGGCTCCGGCTGGCATTTTTGCTAACTTCCAACTCTTTCAATTTAAGGCAGATCAAGGACACACATATGGCAAGCTCAGACTGCTGTGGTTTTGTGGGGGAACGATTGGAACAAAGAAAAAGAGCACTCCATCAGAGGACAGGAAGGCCTGGGTCACATCAGAGCTAGAAACCCATCCTGTATCTCTCATTGTTGAGTTGCAGTGAAGCTGGAAATCAAACAAGGTCAGGAGAAAAGGCACAGAAAGTCCCCATGGTAGTTAAGGACATGGCAGAGACACCCCAGCTGTTACGTTTTGGACATCCAATAGGTATCTGCAGAGTCCTGGCTGCCCCTTCTCTTGTTCAAGTCTAGAAAAGCCTTCTTGCAAGGTTAGGACTCTTGGGCATTATTATATCCAGATCTCTGCTTTTATAGTAAACATGACACTGAGTAGAAAGCTTTTGATATGTAGGACCATGCGGAGCCAGAGGCAAAGAGATCCTACCTCATCACACTTCATGGAAAAAAATGGTGAATGCCTGGCGGTACTTCAAGAGGCGCTTTTTTGAGAAGTTAAACCAATTATGGCAAATATGTTTCCATGCAAGTGCCAAATCCATCCAACTGGTTGTAGTTTCGATGAGCCCCAAGCCAAAGTAGTGCTGCGACTGACTCCCACTGTTTGCCAGGGGTACAGGACTGTACAAAGGACAAGAGGCACTGGAGAGAGTACTGTTCTTTGTGGATTCTAATACGAGTGCTGTTCATGGCACACATCTATATCCAGCCTACCACTGTACTCTGGGTATAGCATTTTACCTATGCCGAAGTCTATTTTAGCAAAATCATTAAGAGTTTCTGCTAATAAAAACAATGCTTCAAGCTGCTATTCACTGAGTGTTTAATATCTACTAGGTGCTGTGTTTAGCATTTACACATACAGTTTAAAATTAACTATATATAGAGAAGGTATCCTTTTACATAGGCAAACAGCTGCTGTATTCCACAACATGAGGACACTATTCACACTGAATTCTTGCAGGAACCAAGGCTATCCTGGATTTAGAGACTCAGAATGTGTGCCAGATCACATGGGAAATGAGGCTGGAATGAAAACCCAGGTCTGCCTCTTCACATGTTACTAGTTTTTGTTAAGTGACCAAGAAGGGAAAGATGTCTTTAAATGTTCTGAAGATACGCCTAAGGCAATGAGCTATTCCTTTTTGGATTTGTCATACATGTTTGGGCCAGGTTAGGGTATTTCCACAGTTAATTCCCCACCTTGCTCATAATCTTATTTCATGCACCAAAGAATTTCATAACAGACCATTGGTCACTTTCATTTCCAAAATCCATTTAAGTTCAGCTGACCAGAAACTGTCACGGGTGGAGTAGCAAGTGGGAAGTTCATCAATAAAGCCAGGTTTGGAACACAGAGGTTCTCAAGTCCTTGGCAACAGACTGAGGGAGTGGGCATGCTAATGTAAGACGAGGGCATAATTAAGGTCAGCTCATCCACCAGAACAGTCACTCCTGTGTCCTTGGGGAAGTCACATGGAACATCAGAATGTTAGTACTACCTGGAGAGCAAATGCAATCTACAATAAGCTTATTCTTTGCTGGTGGCTCAGGCAGCCTTGCTATTACATATTATGAGCTGTGTTCTAAAAAAGATATCAACTGAATTATGTAACAGGAAGGAGAAAATGAGGCAGTGAGTGTTGGTCTGGGACGAATAGAACAGGGCGGCAGGACTGAATATACTCTAAACGTGGTAGCAGCAAAGCTCACACTCAAAGCTTTGTGGGTGTTGGCTAATGTGTTTGGGTCCTGAGTGAAGCTCTTTTGAAAACAGTGGGCAGGTGTATGTGTAGTCTTCTTTAGTTTATAAAGGAAATATGTGCTTGTCAGAAAATAATGAAATAGTATGTTTTCTTTGCTGAGTTTCTAAAAAGGATACAGACCTCATGATAAGCTATTTTACCTAAAAAGCCAATATTCCAGGATGCTTTCCTTTAGCACTTTATTATTATATTAAGAATATCAGCTCCCTTCCTCCTTTTCAAGAGACTCTTCCCCAAAGCTGCCGAAGCAGTGACTGCTCAGGATGATTGAAGAGGTAAGAGAAACTAGGAATCGCAGTTTCAGGAGCATCTAATGCACCTAAATTAAAATAAATGACACCCAGCTCTCCTAGCACAAACCTTATCTCTAGGGGGGATTCTCAATAGTCTTTTCCTCTTGATAACATTTCCCCATTTGTTCTGGGTCATAAGCCCTGCACAGCTCCTGGCAGAATGTGCCTGCGATAGCAGTGTTCCGGAGAGATGGCCTATAATATCATTTCTTGTCAGAATGGTAGACTACCAAATTCACGAATGTTTGGGGTACTGCTAAGCAAAGCTCTGTTTCAAGGATTTTGTATTGGTAATGATAATCTTATAGTGAACCAGGGAGTGCATTTAATTACTACCTTTATCACTGGGCTACACTTTAGATAAGCTCAACTAAGTACCATGGGCCAATTTAGTAGAAAAACACAAAAGCAAATTATGTTTAAACCTCTACATTTTCACTTTGGGATTGATCTGGGTCACAACTAAAGATGGAGAGGGAAAAAAAAAAAAAAAAAAAAGTGCCAGAATTGTCTTGGCATTGCCAAGGGTTCTACTGCTTCCATTTGGGGAAAGAACGTAGGATTGTTAGGTGCAGGCACTATATTTCTTACTTCATATTTCTGACAGGAACAATGGTAAGAAAAACAAATTAACCTGGCAGAGAAAACATAAAAGTCTCTCCGAGAAGAGTTTAGTGTTAACAGCAAAGACCGATTCCCGAGGGAAAGAGAAGAGATGCTTCTGCTGACAAGGACTTTCTTCCTATGGACAGAACTGTATCACTGAGACCTTCCCACATGTCTCAGAGGTCATATCTCTGACGCCCATACCACACCTTGTCCTGCCCCCAATCTTAACAGGCACCCAGGACATGGATACCAGCCTTTGGTGGGCAGTGAGGCCTATCAAACCTACACCAGTTAGCCCGTGTGACACAATTATTGGTAATAGGATCTTGGCCAAGGCAATGACAAATTAGGCCCAGCAGCTATTTCAGAAGAATGGATGCAATTCTATGCTTGACTGGCTATGAAAGTTCTAAGCAGAATAGGGAAACAGCCTCGCTGAGCCAGCAGCTTTACAGAGAGGAATCCCACCGGAGCCAGCATACGCTGCTGAGCTTGCCTGGGGAAGGCCACCAGTGACTGGAGACTAAGCTACCTTAGGAATCCAGAAGCTAACAGGGGAGTCCCAGCAGCCAGGGGAAGGGAAAACATGGGTGATGTGACAGATCCCCTCACTCTGCATTTTACTTACCTCTTTCTTCATTTAAGGTCTGGAATGAGATTGGAGGGCCCTTCTTCTGGGGTTTTTAGACGTACTTGCCAAGAGCCAAAAGCCCAGAAATAAAGGGGCTGTAAGTGAGCAGATAATAGCTTGATACTCACCGCTGAACAGGAATTTGCTGTCCCAAACTTAAAAGTAATCCTATTAACGGGCCGGGGAGATAGCTCAGTAGAAGAAGCACTTGCCTGGCAAGAGCAAGGGCCTGAGTTCAATCCCAAGTAATCCCATTGGCTAGTAGGCTGACCAATGGAAGGAGAGGATGGAAATATACCACAGAAGGAGATGAGGTGCCTCTCTAGCAGATAGCAGAGACATGAGTGGGTTGTGTTTGAACATTGCAAACTTTTGAGAATATTGAAGCTCCGTTATTTCCTTACCTATAAATATTTTGGCTGGATGGGCAGGGAGGCCCAAGGAGGTGACAGTGTCATAGTAAGCTCACAGCCAGGTCTTTGATATGGACATTTCCTATGAGAAGTTCCTCAATTAGCAGCCATGTGTCCAAAGGGTGTACCTCAGTGTCTTCCTCCCTCCCATACAATTTCTGAGCACAGAGCTTTCCCAAAGAGTCATAAAAGAAGATACAACAGGACTTCTTCTCAGTCTGTAGAGTTGCGGGGAACCCATTACAATAAGTAGATCTCTAACCTGGGGGCATTCAAGCTGTGAACAGATATGCACAGATCTTGAATTAGGAGCGTTCCCAGATGCAAACAAATCATGGAAGTAGCTCATGGTGTCTGCTGGACATTGTTACACTGTGCAGCTGCCTGCTAACTGCAGAGTGCAACTGTGTACAGTAGTAGTTCAGTGCTCAATTGGAGCCCAGGGTGTCCGGAAGCAAGAAGAAAAGCAGTGCTGAGGTGGAGGGGACTGTGTGGAAGCACAAAGTCACATACATCATAGATTTGTCAAAGGTATGTAAGATTCACTTAGTTGGACTTACGAGTATTCTCCAGAAACAGAACCTGTTCATAATCAGGGACTTACTGTAGTTGATTTAACAAATATACAAGTATCTCTTATTTTCTACATGGGAACTACAAATATAATTAAGTCTATTCTGAGAAGCTGCAAATTATGAAGTGAGTGGTGGTGAGCCACAAGGTCGGAGAGGTAATCAAGGTGATACACAAACTAAAGAGACAAAACTACCCCGAAGACAATGGGAGTCATGTATTTCAAAATAAATGCAAGTACATGTCTCTTAAGAAAGATTAGAAATAGGTATGTGGATATACATTATCCCAAGGAAATGAAGCGATCGTGTATATGAAAGGGAAGGCCCAGAAGTCAAACAACAGGTGAAACAAAAGTTAGAAGATGTTAAAAATTGTCTCAAAAGCAAAGTAAATATTTAGGGGTGGGCAGGACCACAGAAAACCCTAGGCACCCCACAAATGCCCAGGATCAAATCTGAAGATTCCATGGAACAATGTCAGTCAGTGTTGGACACCTAGCAAAGTCCTTTACTACTCTTGAATACTCTGGAATTGAAAACTGACAGGACTCAAAGTTAATGGTCACCTTTTGATAAACAGACTTGGCAAAATCTGAGAAAAAACCCTTGATTAGGAATGGAGATGTTTGAGTTTCAGCATTTGTCCTACAGGCAGCTGTGGAGAGAGGCAGGTGTAATTGCATTTCCTGAACTGTATGACTGGGAAACTTTTTCTTACAGGTTTGTGATGAGATTAAACTATTACATATAGAAGCAGTGTGTGTGTGTGGAACCGGGGATTGAACTCAGGCCCTTGTGCTTGCCAGGCAAGGGCTTATTCTACAGAGCAATCTCCCCAGACCCTAGAAGTATTTTTTAAAAAAGGTTTTATATTTCTTGAATTTTCACCACTTATCCAAAGTGGCCAGTTTGTAATGCTTATATAGTTACTCATTGTGCCTTAAATTTTTATATTTTTTTGCTTTGCATGCAGAAGCATTGTAAAACCAGAAAATGCTATATAAAATTAAAGTCTGAGCACTGCTAAGACAAGTGTGTTTTACCTGAAGCCCTTAGACATTAGCCTTGAACTAAGGACACGGCATCTGAACTTGAAGACCACTGGTAGGTGCTAAACACTCAAAAGGGGGTGGGAAGTGATGGAAGCCTTGGACCCAAATAGCCTCAGACCTCATGACAGTAAGGTACAGTAACGCTTACAATACTGAGTGTACTATATTCCCTTTTCTCAGGCAGTGGCTGAGATAATTTAGAATAAGGTGTCTGTGCAGATAAATGAAACATGGCCAGGCAGCCTACCTGCCTTTCCAGTAGGTGATTATTACTCGCTCTGCAAGGAATCCCAGAGGACGTGCCAATCATGAAGCACTGGAGAGCAGGTTTCCCCGTATCACCCAGGCCAGGCGCCCTTCGCCCTCCTGGATTTAAGCAGCGTTGAGCTATCTTCATGTCTGCCCAGAGACAGAACTCTGCTACCCTTCCTGCCATGTGTCTCCTGGGCAGGCAGTGGGTGTACACAGAAGCAGGAACAAGGGGCTAGAAAGGCACTGTGGGGAAAGCCAGTGGATGTGGGGAGGACACAGATGTCGGCAGTTTCTGCAGACAGGATGTAGCACGTTGTAGAGCTAAAATGAAGGTGGAGGTGGATATACCTTTCCTTTTATGCTAAGTTTTGTATCCCAGGTATACGCCCCTCCATAAACACATACCAATAATCAGGGTAGTGCCAATTTCCCTAGAACACAGATACATTTCCTCCACACAGCAACAGTTGTTTGTAGCGCTTGTGTGTGTCTTTGCTTTTTAAAAATGAAGAGGTGGGAGAGAGAGGAAAACTAAGGCTGTTCCCAGGCTATAGGGGCCCAGAGAATGAGCTCCCTGGGGGTATGGCCTCTCTTTTGATGCCAGCAGAAAAAGGGAAATAGGTCACGGCAGCAGCCTGAGTCTTCAGCTGGGGCTGTCCAGCATGAAGATGTCATTTTTCAGGCAGCAGCAAAGGAGTTTCTGAGGTCTCAAAGAGGACAAAGGGGTCAGTGAGAAAGGGCTTGGAAATGATCACCAAAGTCTTATAGATGCCCCCTGCCATCTGCCAGGAACTGTGCCTCCTAATGTGGGGAGCTGGGAAGAAAGCTAGAGTGTACCACAGCCCCTTCTCCAGCATCCAGGTTTCCCCAAGCACAGCAGCCATCAGAAGGCTGCGCATGCAGCAATCGCTCAGTAAGTGTGTGCCAGCTAGATGGCTTTCTAAAAGATTATGTTGAAGAGATTCCAAATGACAGCTGGGCACCTGAAAGCCCAGGTACGCTGGAGGCTGAGGCAGGAGGATTGCTAGTGTAAGCCTAGACTGGATAACTTAGCAAAGACTGCTTTAAAATAAAAAAAGTGAGGATGTGGCTCAGTGTTAGTGTTCCCTGTCTTCAATCCCCAGAACTGCAAAACAGAAAAATTGGAGAAGGGAGGGGAGAGAGTAAAAGCAATCTCAAATGGCCATTGTATTTGTGACAAGGGCCTCATAAGGGAGAGGGTGGTTGGATTCCTAGATCAAATGTTGAGACAGAGATATCAACGCAGAAAAGAGATGGATGCCCAAGACCACAGGATAACTGAAAACCTAGGAGTTTGCACTTGTAAGCCAGTTATCTATCTGTTAACTAATGTTATCTCTCATCATAACTCTGGGGAAAATGTTAGCAATAGGCACAATTCCCCATCTGGGAAATTATACCACATCTTCCTGTCCTTGGCAGTGTGGCAAGAAAATGCCTTAAAAAGGCAGCTGTATGGGGTTGGGGGAGGGTGTCACCAAGCACATGCCATCCAACAGGGCACAGCACTCACAGCTCCCAGTCAGTTACAGCAACTGATGCAATCATCTCACACTGTCCAGTTTGGAAGTGGCCCAGACTCTGTGGCATGGGACAGGAGAGTCCGCCCACATTTTTATGGCTACTGTAAGCCACCAAAACCCAATTCAGCATTCCTTACACCACAGAGCTGTAAGCAAACTTCTGGTAAATATTTTGTGCTTTGAGGGCATAACTGCTCAACTCCTGAATTGTGTTCAGAGTGTGAAAGCAGCCATAGACAACACAAGGAAGTAACATTACTGTGTTTCAACAAAACATGGCAAAAACTGGCAGGTGCTACATTTGCCTACTCCTGCCACACACCAATTGAGTCAGGCTGGGAAGAAATGATGTCCTCCTTAGGTGTGAGAAAGGTAAGTCCTGAGTCCTTGGGGAGTTCCTTGGCTGCTCCAGGCTTCAATGTCACAAAGAGAACCAGGCAATGATATGGTGTCTACCCCCTTATTCTTCCTGCCCTGAGACTGGCAGGAGAACACCCCAAACACTGACCTGGAGCTGGCACCCAGACTTCTGACTCAGGGAGAAGAACAAAGCCAACAGGAGTGAATGGCTGGGGAAAAGCACCATGCAGAAGATGGAGAAAAGGAAACGCCAAGGAGAGGTAGCAGGAGAGCCTCAGAAAAGGAGGACTGAGTGGTCGCTACAGGCTTCGTAAGCTCTGTACTGACTAATAACACAAATGTGAGGAAAGCAGGGTAACAAGGTCTTGAAATGAGAGGAGTCATCTAAAAACACAGACCACCAAAGACTTGTCGGACACTCGCGGGCTCTGTATAATGCAGAATAGAAATACTTCAATTCTCTCCCTCCTCAAACTAGGTGAAGAGATGGCAGGGACTCCTTCACCACTCCCTTAAAGCCAGGACAACACACTTAGTAAACATGGTACAATTTCCCAATGCAACCAGCTGGCTTCTTGTCTCTTTCCTGATGGGGTCTGGCCTGGGGCAGTGACCATTACCCAGACTCTCCCTTGATCAAGAGCCTGCGCAAGTCAGGTTGTGCGCTCACATGTGCGAGCTCAGCTCCATGAGCAGGCCTCTGTGGGACTGCAGAGAGGCCTGGGAGAGTTCTCAACTCTGTGGGCTTCTTTCCTACCACAGTGCAGATTGACAGTAACTGTAAAGGGTAAATTATTGCCAAAAATAAGGTAATATTGTGGACAAATATTTAAAAATGTAAAAAAAGGATGGGGAGGGGCCAAGGATAATCACATCTTAAAAATACCTGGTCAGATGTAATTATCAAGGAAATAAGTACAAGGTACATGTGCACGCATGTGCGTACACACACACACACACACACACACACCAAACCAAAACAACAACAGTAACAGCAGCAGCAGAAGCAGCAACAAAAGTTCACCTGCAGCCATCCCAGCAGCCACTTGACTTCAGAGCCCAGCAGAGGCTGCCCTGCAGGTAAGGAACGGGAAGGAGTGATCACCTCCACGTGGTACAGCCCTGGCTTTTAGGTGGGAAGAATCCTGGTTGGGGGCGGGGGGAGGCAAAGGACACTGTTCCCCCAAACAACTTAAAAATGAAGGTGATGGTACTACACAGGTAAAAGCAATGAATAAAGCTCTTACCAAAGAAAATGCTCCTTTTATTCTGACTCTAATCAGAGAACAGTTTTCATATATCAAAGGAAGGGAAATGCCCAGGAGAGAAAACTGCAACTGGTTTCTTCAGTCAACATCTTGAATTATTTGTAGTTTAGGTCATACTCATGGTTCCTCTGGATTAGAATAATGACCTTCAAAACAGCCTCATCAGGTTATTATATTGTGACCCTCAACACTGGGTTATGAAAAACTGGGATCTCTAAAATCAAGAAAGATAAATATCAACTTTGGATCTACAAACTCATGCCAGGGCATCAAAGAAGGTGGGGAAAACTTCAACTTTTTCACCAGTAAATATTTATAGATACATACACAAAGGTAAGGGTCACAATAACTATGAGACAGTAAAAACACTGGCCCACTTGCCCTCATTAGTGGTTAGTATTCTCTCTGACTCCCGTGTACTTTGGGTTACAGGGATATGTGGGACAGAGATATGACTAGGAAGAAAAGTGGCTGGGGAAACAAGAACTGCAAAACAAAATAAAGAAACTTCAGGACTTGTCAAATAATAGGAAGATGGCTCTGATGCAAAACTTTGTTTAAATAGTAAGAGAGAAGAATTCCTCCAACAAACATCTTAGGCAATCCAGGGAAGGGAGGGCCTTCAATCTAAAGTGTAAGAAATAAAAATCTGTTGTTTTTCCCTCTGTAATGTCTGTAAGTCATGAGCTTCAGGGGACTGACCTACTTTTTTCAACCATACTCTAGTGTACTAACTAAAGGCCGAAGAAGTCAGAGGGAAATGCTACAATATTTGCTCCTTCCACTTAATTACTGGGCCACTTCAAAAACTGCAACAGGTGCTGACAGACAGCTACAGTGGATTCTTGAAACACTTCTCTAGTAGGGAGCTACTGTTAACTGATAAAAATTCTAGTTACATTATATAGTGGCATAATGCCAAGGAAAGTAGGCATGTTACTACTAAGGATTTGAACTTCACAAATATAAATGCTTCTCACCAAAAAGAAAATAGAATTGCGAATCTGATGATACAATTAAGCCCCACACTTCTCCAAGCACTGCACAGATGGCCAACAAGGCACATGCAATAATATCCAGGTAGCTGCAGTTGGTGTGTGGGAAATGGAACTCAGATCTCTTGAACTGAGAATTCAGGATTTATTTTGCCAAATGCATTTGTTTCACAAAACGAGAAGGCAAGTGATAAAGAAATCTCCAAAAAGTGCCAACCAACAGTCAGAACGCCGCTTAGTGGGACGCCAAAGTGATGATTCCTTCAAAGCCAGGGTTGCCCTGAGACAGTGTGTCGGGCTCATCTGTCTTCCCAGACCTCTCACACTTAATGTGTCTGCTGGCGCTTCAACTCAAAATGACATGCTCAAGTTCCTACATAGGTATGTGTATTGCTGAGCATCCTAAAATCCCCACACATCTTCTCTCAAGGGTCACAAAGACCCAGGAGAAAGAACCTCTAGGACTGCAGCTCTGTGGCTATCATGATACTGATGAAAGCTGGAGGGATCCTGACAGACTTGAATGTAACAGAAGCAGGGACAAAGGCAGATCCTGGACCCTAAGCCCCAACCTAACATACTGCCTCACTGTTTTTTTTTCCCCCCTTGAGTCCACCCAGCAGGATGAATTGCTGGCACAGTCCTTTTTTTTTTTTTTTTTAAAAAAAAAAAGATGGTTCTGTTGACAAAGACTTGAGCAAAATTAGCAGGTAGAAGGGTACCACAGCAGCCAAGAGCCTAGTTCTTGCCTGGAGGGGCCAGCCCAACAGGCAGAAACAGAAATACAATTAAATTAAGTCAGAAAACCTGCTACAGAAAATGCAATTACTCAAAGATACAAATAAATGTTCAAAGAAAATTGGCCCCTGACAGGGTTAGTCAAGCTTCTAAATCCAGCTGGAGGCAGCAGCTCAGGCTAATTCACCAAGGAGGAGGACTGCAGAGCCGTGAGCCCTCTGCATTAGGATCCCGACACATCCCAAACCACCAGTGGAGCAGCAACTGGGGGCAGCTGGCCAGTGATGCAGGGAACAAAGAAGTAGACATGAGAGTGGCTCATGGCTGCTCAAGGCTGAGCAGTGGAAAAGGAGACAGATGGCCTCTGATACGGCAGAGAAGGGTCAGACCCAGGGAGCTCTGCTGTCTTGCCGTTTCCATCCATGAAGCACCAGGAGAATCCCTACCTCTCGTTGCAGCACCAGTTCCTTGGTGAAGAGCGTGGCTTCCTCGCTGAATGGCTCTCCTTCCTGCACCAAGCCTGGGAGGTTTCGGGCTCCTCTAGGGCATTCGATGCCTGTGTCAGGAAGAAAAGAAAATCTGTGATGAAAATGGGCCCCGCAGGTTTGCTGCTGGCCACCAAGTGTGGTAATGGCACTTCCAGTGGATCAGGTGATGGATCTAAGTTTCATCTTAGGAGATGGAGGTACAGGTGGGGGATAAGAGGAAGTGGGCGGGGCACTCACTGTCTGAGCAGCGATGACACAGTGTGGAAGGGCTCTGTCCCAGCATGGAAGAATCACCAAGGGCCCCTGGCAGATGGAGCATTTGGAAGAAGTGTGCACACAATAGGACGAACCCTGACTTTGATTTCCTCACTCTGTACAGACTCACAACCTCATTCATGTGGCCCTCATGTCAATAGCTCTGTCAACAGAAGGGACACTGCCACCTCAGCCATTGTGCCTCCCAAGAGCCACTGCAGCTGATTCTGAGACCTTTTCTCCTTACTATATGACTTGCACAGCAAATTTTGAGGTGTTTCGTGTCATTTTTTTCTTCCTCAAATAAACTTTCCCTCTGTCCTTTGGATAGATTTTGGACACTATACCATCTGTTTTTCATTCACAGAAAAGAAAGAAAGAAAAAAAAAAAAAACCACCAAAATCCTTATGAATCATTAGGTCTGTGGACCTAGAGACCTGGCCTTACATCTTTCTTCTTCTTTTTTTTTTAAAACTGAGGACTGAAACTAGGGCTTTTGCACTGAGCTGCTTCCCCAGTGCTTTTTTATTTTGAAACAGGGTCTTCCTGCACTGCTAAGTTGCCTAGGCTGGGTTTGATCCTGTGACCCTCCTGCTTCACATTACCAGAGTGCTGGGATTACAGTCATGTGCCACTGTGCCAAATTTCACATCATAATCCCATCACTTTTTAGCTTTGTGACTGGCTAAATTCCTGAAGAAAATCTAAGCTTCCCTATTTGTAAAACAGACATAACTATACATCTACTTTGTAAGGTTGCTGTGTAACTAGGAGCTAATAGATTATGTACATAAAATACTTAGAATTCATCAAATGGAAAGATTCAATGTATTTCAGCTATTATTAACCTCATCTTTACCATCATTGTTACCCTTAGCAATTCCTAGACTCAAATATCTCCAATTCTTCTTTGACTACAACTTGTTTCTAAGATCCCTGTGGACATGCACCTATCCTTTACACTTGTTTGTATCCAGAGATAATATAATAATTGTATGAAACAATTACTCGCTGACTCAGACTGCCTTTTTTTGATTTAATCACTCATTTCAAAAATACATTTATCACTAACAGTGGTCGTCTGTGACAGACCATGAAATACATTGCATTTTGATATCTGGGTAAGACTTATAAATATTTCAAAGTAATTCATACTGCAGCTGTAATTATGAAGTGAAACAGTGAACTGGGCTAGACACAGAAAAAGAATATGAAGAAAACTAGGAAAGGATGTATTTAGTGCTTATACTTCTGACTCACTGGTGGTCTCTCCTGCTGCAACAACCTCATTCATGAATACAATCCCCAGCAAAGGGAGAAGAGCATTGACCTGTGAAGAGAGGTCCCAGTGCTGCTGAGACAGAAAGGCCATCTCTTCCTGG
Source organism: Octodon degus (assembly GCF_000260255.1). Classification (NCBI taxonomy): domain Eukaryota; kingdom Metazoa; phylum Chordata; class Mammalia; order Rodentia; family Octodontidae; genus Octodon; species Octodon degus. The sequence goes on along the minus strand of NW_004524736.1, from coordinate 4,281,393 downwards.
GTAAAACAAGGGGGCTGCTCATGTTTCTGGCCAGGGTATAGCCCTATGAAGAATGGGAATTACCTACATCTTGAGTCCTTAGCAGACAAAGAATAGCTTTGTCTCTAAGACTCCAGGTCTCACCAGAGGAATGGACCATTCGAAATGATATGATCAATGGGGAGGAAACTGCAAGGTGGAGGAGCTTAAACTGACAGCGACAGCTCTCTTCCCATCCTTGCATGGACAGCTGAAGGCCCTTCTCAAGTCTGTGCTGTTGAGAAGACACAAGGGCTGCTTCATCCTTAACCCTTCAGTACGCTGCAGTGGGAGTGGAACTTCTTTTTATAAAAGACAGCCAGTAACTTAGGAGAGCCAGAGTCTGAGATTAGCCCTGGAGGGACAGCTGAGGCTGGAGTAAGATGGAATGAAAGATTGTCTGCGTTTCCTCACAACATCAATAGCCAAAACCACTTTTCATTTCATATCTGCAAACTAAGCAAGAGCAGAATTGCCAGAGAGAAAAATAAACGATGCTGTTGAACTATTTTGCCACATACTCACAGATAAAGCATTGATGGAGAAACAAGAACAATGCAAAAGTAAGTGTTCAGTCTGCTTCTGATCCTTTCATCAGAGCTGGGGTGTGGTGGGTGGGGCTGCTGTGCACTGGGGGCTAGACATGGGATCAGTTTCCTGGGAGGGTATCCAGGGTTTTGGAACTTCCTTGGTTGAGTAGGAGTCTGCCACTTTTGTGGTATTTTGAAATAGCAAGAAGCTGGTCAAGCTGCAGAGACCAGCTCTGGATCCTGGAGACCTCCTGGTGACTAAGTTGGAAACCCTGACAACTCAACATGCCTATGGAGTTAAACATATCAAGCAGAAATACATTGAAAACATTTTCAAAAGCGGGTCCTTCAGTCCCATGGCAACCAAACCCAACACTCTGCAGATGAAAAGGGGAGGAGGGCCTTTGTTATGTTGCTTCTCCACTTCCCTGAAGCTGGGCTCCAGCCTGTCATGAGGAAGACTGAATCAGGCTGTTTTTCTACCTTTTTAAAGTGGAAATAAGTGAACATCCATTCATAGTGATTTCTGTCAGGCATGTGGGCAAGAGAGACAAAAGAAATTCCTCTTTGGCCTGTCTCCTCTGAGGTCATCTCTTGCTAAGGGGGGGGGGGGGGGGGAATACCAAACGGACTGGAAAACACAATGGAGAGGGTGGTGGGGAAGGCAGACCTTTCATGGGACTAACATTCAAAGTCACAGCCAAGAGAACAGGAAGGACTTTATCACATCTGAATGTCTGAGGTTCAGAAATGTGCTAAGCTGCATTCCATCTGCAGATGAAGGACAGTGTAGTGAGGCAGGACAACTGCCAAGGTCAGTTTCTGCCAACTAAGTGAGACCTTCTCATGAAGAAAAATAATAATGGGCTAGGGATATAGCTCAATAGTGGAGCACTCTTGGCTTCGATTCCTAATGCTCTATATGAGTATAGAGGGGCATTTTTTGCACCTAATTTTTACTATGACCCAAGTATACATTTACATATGAGCATATATAACTATATACAATAAAGTTTCTGGTTAAGCTGTGATTAATCTTGACCTAATTTGTCATGATAACGGTGTGTCTTCTGCTCCATTTCATTAAAGAAAATAACCAAGATGGCCATGGCACTGAACTCATTCAGGACCCCAGTAGGACACAGTGCCCAGGCTGAGAAACTCTGGCAGAGACTGTAGTATAAAGACAGAGGACAGGAAAGATGCAAATGGACCCTTGGGCTTTAATGCAGAGTTCAAAAGCTACTCCACGTTTATCAGGCTCTTGCTTTGCTCTTGTCCTGAAAGACTAAGAAACCGGGCAGGCAGCCCTGGCCAATGACACAGAGATCGTACATATGTTAATCCCCTAATGCTAGAAGGCAGTCATGGTGGCTGCATGCTAGGTGAACATGCAGCTCAGCAAGAAGAGCTTGCAGCCCCCTCTCCCCAGGGCTCAGTGAGCAAAGGAACCCAGGGCCAGATACATCTGCACTCAACAAGGCCTGCAATGCTGGCTGCTTGCTCACCAGTAAAAGAGTTCACCAAAAAGAGAGAGAAAACAGAGACGAACAATTGGGTTTTCAGAAAGCAACGAGGGGGTGCTGCACTGGCCAGGGCAGGCTGACAGGCAGTAATGGGGAGCTCTCAAGCCATGGAGTATTTGGAACCAAAGTAAAAAGTGAGCTATCACTGGAGTTCCAGCAGCTTGCAGCAGCTAGGTGACGAAGTGCCTGTAATTCTGGCTCCTGCATAGTACCACTAGCAGCTGTCTTTGCCGATAATGCCCTAGCCTGGTGTGCCTGTTGATAAGGATGCTTCCAACAAGTGGATAAGGGCCAGGTTCACCCTTGACACTGGGGAGCCACTGAAGAAACAAAAATACTTTAATTGAAAAAAATGTCACACTAAGAAAATATGTATCTTCAGCATTCCTGATCATTTTCCCCCTAGTATGGGCTATGCCACACTGGAGAAACCCTGTGGACCTTCTTAGCCCACAAGGGCAGACATAGGCACTCCCTCCCTCCAGCCATAGCAGGCTCTATGGCTTTGTTAAAACCCTATTGGCTCATTTGATTATAGGTAAAAGGTTAGTAATTTTCATACTTCTTTTAGGCTTCCCAGCATTTTAACAGCTAACTTTAAATTAAAGCTCAATAGTTGTATGGCTGAAGAAGAGAAACTTCACTACTAGCTGTCAGCACCTCATGCTTCTGGTTTTTGCTCTGCTACTGACAAAATATTAAACTTCTGCAAGCTTACAATCTTTGTCTATAAAATGAAGGACCTGCTAAGGCTTACTTGCCTATAAAATCCTACAATTTTGGTTATGCCCCTTTCAGATTCCTAACCCAAGGGTTGATTTGTGGGATGGAGTGTGCCTCCTTTCAGACTTAAAATGCTGGGCTCTGGAGTGATCATTCTATTAAAAAAAATTATACTCTTAGAGACACTGACTAACTAGGTCAATTAACACAAACACTTAGGTCAGTCTGCTTTGGAACAAGAAGAACAAATTCTTGTTAATGACACGGTAATGGCTATATAAGAGATTTTATTGATGGCTATGTGAAGGTTATGTATTGCTCTGAATATTTTACACTGTATGTTGAATTTTATGATAATTAAGCCTCAGAACTCAGTGTGTGTGCTTTTCTTTCTCTATCAGGCAGTGGGAGCTAAGGGAAAGGATGGCACATCTGTCTGGGCTAGAAGTGAGCAGCCCAGTGGCACTTAGTCCAGCAAACAAGCAGTCAGGCCTTAGCAGAAGGAAATAAAACTTGAAGAAACAAAGAAACAATCTAAAGGATCAGCCAGTGGCGCTTGCTTCAAGTCCACTGTGTTGGTCCTGCTGCATCAGACATCATGGAGGGAGGGACACAGGAGGCATGCAACAGGACAGGCCTCTGTCTGCTTGGGATGCTCACTTTGGCTGTCCCTTGCTCCACTCTCCCAGTACTTGTCCACTCTGGGGTAGGCACCTGGTTGGAAGGTAGAGATTCACTGATGAAAAAGAAAGACTCTGTGCTCATGCAGCTCAATTACCAGCCAGAAAAGATTATTTTCTTTTGCCATTGTATGAGGTATGTTACTGGTGATTGAATTTGCCATTTGGCCTATAGGCTGCCGTGTGTGAACCTGTGATAGATAAGTGGATTATGTGAGGCAGATGCACGCCTGTCTGGAAGACTGCAGGCGGATGTAGTAGATGAGTCAGTCATGGGGCTCACTATGCTACATCGCTTCCTCAGGCAGCTGTATTTTCTAGCATATGACCCTGAGCTCTTTTCTCCCCTCTCCATAGCTGGGAAAAGGAAGTGGGAACAGAAGGTGGGCAATGGGAGAGAGAGATCTTTGCATCAGATTAAAGGGAAGCTGATCTGCATCAGGCTGGTAGTAAGATCTAAGCCTGGCTCAAATAGAACTGGTATGTACCAAGTAAGCCAGTTCTCTTTCTAGAACTGCAATGGGTAGGGTATGCTATACAGGCCCATTCGTGAGCCAGAGGAGAGAGGCAATAAGCTGAAAAAGCAAACCCGCATTAATACTGGCACTTTCCTGGGCACTCTCAGATTCAGAATCTCTTTCTAGGGCCCAGGTCCAGGATTCGTGAGACCTGATCCTATCTATGACCCTGTTACATTTTCATAGATGTTCCTGTAAGTCTGCTCTTTCCCCTCATTGCCTCCATAAGCCAGTCTGAGAATCTTGTATTTTCAACTGAAATAAAACTCAAAAAAGAACAGAAATTGCTTCTGAAGGTGGGCACTGTGCCATATTCAGATTTCATTCTTTCCTAAACCTGAAAACTGCTTGGCACATAGTGACACCATAGGTCCTTGATAAAAGTTGAATAAATGAACACTACTGAAAAAAAAATTCTGGAAAAGGTATAAACGCACAGAGAAAGAAATGGCTAATGCGCTGTCAGAGTGCAGACCCTAAGTAGGTCTACCAGGGTCTATCTGGAGGACAACTGCTCTATGCAAACACCAAGAGAGGAGCTAACAGAATCCTCAAACCACACATACCCCACTCTCCCATGGTTACTGAACACTTCAAAGATGACAAACGTGGCACAGCCACACCTATGTGGCATGCTGGTGGCTCCTAGTATGTTTGGAGAGTGTGGTTTAAATCCAGAGATGAAGCAGTCAACAACAAATGGCAAACCCCGAGAGGCCTGGGCTGTGGCACAACACAGCCATTTACCCTGCAGTATAACAGAGGAGGAAAACGAGGCCCACGTATGACCTGTGACCAGCACTAGGAAGCCGTGTGGCCACATGGCAACGCAGAAACTGGAGCACACTTGAAGACAGCAGGAAAAACTGACTCAGGGGCGGGAGGCCTGCCTTTAAAGAGAAGATAAAAGGCGCTAAATCTGTACAGCTTGGCTAAGTGTGACTAAGAGGGTGACACGATAACAATCTGCAAATATTTGAAAGGTGTAAACACAAGAAAGGAGGGAAAATGCTCAGCCTGAAAGCAGGGGTGTAATTATTAGGGGAAAGAAAATCTGGACAAAATATTGGAACAATTCAGAATAGCGATGACTACTGGGTTATAAATAAATTTCCCAATGGCAATGAAAACACTGGCTGAATCCTAAAGGTGGTCAGTCTCTGTGTCCACCCCTCTGCCTCTAGCGGAAGCATCCTACGAGGGTGAATTATGAGTTGATCTCCTTAATAAACTGAAATCTAAATGCTTCAGCTTTTAATATTGCTCCCTGAAATCTGAACATTATTTCTGTTGATCAAACCATAGAGGAGAGAAAAAAGCAGTTCTGGTGGGACTCTGGGAACAAAAACAGGCTTTTTTATCTGCTAGCAACATGCCTAGCTGACAGAGAAGTGGGGCTGAGTGCAGACATGGAAGGACAGACAGCTGGGACAGGAACAAGAAAGAGGTTCTCATGTGTTGAGCCACCTCAGTCCTTAGTCTCTAGGACCCTCTGCAGGAATGCTGTAAAGTCTTGCAGAGGTGAAACTACGGATACCTCTTTTCTATCTCCAGTCCCCTGGAGTAATTGTCAAGGACAAGGCAAAGCACAGAAAGACACCAAAATAAGCATCCTGTCACACTGACTGCACTCCAATACCTCTGTCTGAGTTCCTGCTGCTGCAGCTACTCAATTTATAATCCACAGGCTCTCAGCAGAGTTTTTACCCCCAGATTCAATTAGTTCCATGTTTGTACTTTCCCCACCACTTTTCTACCCACCAATGAACAAAAGTAAAACGTGGCTCATTACACATAGAAAGTATGACACTTACGCTTTAAATAGGCCAAGAAAAGCTGTACTTTTAGTCTGCCTAGGATGATTTAAAAATGTGTTGGTGCTAATGATACAGAGATAGCCATGCCCTCCTAAGCATTGAAAACAAAAACTCAACCCTCTACATGAGGAATCTGTTTAATTTTAAGGAATGTGGCTGTCACTTCAATATACATACAAAGCCTAATCAGGCTGTGGTGATGGCTCAGCAGTCTAAGCACCTGCCTGGCAAGTATAAGGACCTGGGTTGATCCCTGGTACTATACGCCATGCCAGCCCCAGAACCCAGGGCACACCATGGGGTGTCCCTGAAACTGGGTGTGGTGGTGCATGCCTGTAATCTCAGTGCTGGGAAGGCTGAGATAGAACGATCACTAGGAGTCTGAACTGTTAAGTGGGACCCTGTATCAAAATATAAAAATAAATACTAATCAGCTCATGTCCTGGGTTCTCAGAACCAACACATGTCATGTACCTATAGCTTGCTCTTTGGTGAAACAATCTGAAGGTCTTAAGTTGTAAAGATTCTCACTGCTGTTAACTGCTGGGAACTACAGACCATCTCACTAAATACCTGCATGTTCATGTTCCACAAAAGGCCCGCAAGAGAAAGGTAAATGGTAGACAAGTTGATTCTTAAGAGTTAGTTCTACATGGTCCCAGGCCTCGATTTACATCAAAAGGTCCAGAAATAAGGTAAGGACTTTGCAGTACCTCAAATTCTTTATTCTCTCCCTTGTTCTCTAAGCCTCTACTTTGTTACCTCGAGGGAGGCAGCATCATGTGGGCCAATTTTGGAACATGCCACTGCTAAAGCTTTTTCAATGATCAGAATAAAGGGATAAAAGAGGAATGAAGGAATCCTAATTAAAGGGATCAAACATCTCAGGTAATTGTAGTCAAGGGAGCCAGAACTGGGCAGAAGCTAAGAATGAAGCTGTTTTTAGTTCATAGTTTTTAAGGATAGATTTTTATTAGGTTGTTCTGATTTTGTGATGTTTGATGCATTTGGTGAAAGTTGAGAGACTGAAATTAATTGGGCACAGGAACAATAAGACCAAATCTTTACAATGCAATGGGAACTGCAGTTCCCTTTGAAGAAAGGAAAGGGGTCAGAAGGGAGGCATCTACAGAAAGGAAGTAGACACTTGGCTGTTAAGTATGTTTAAGTTTCTCTGATTCAAGTCATAATAGATGTTGCTGGCTTGTTAAGAGATCTTCATTGTGTAGTTATCCGAGGTAAGGAATATACCAGTTCTCTCTCCATCTCCAGTACCTGGCACACATTAGATGCTCAATTGTTTGCAACATGAATACCAGAGAGGCAGATACTTGGCAGAAATAAGCACAACAGCCTGTTTCTGAGTTCTGTATGCCTAAGTATTTTCCAGGACATCAGGATGGCTTAGATCATTTGGATCTGTCTGTCGGTCTGTCTATCTATCTATCTATCTATCTATCTATCTATCTATCTATCTATCTATCATCATTTTCCTTCTTTCTTTCCATTTTTTTTGAGACAATGTCTCACTGTGCAGTTCAGGCTGCTCTTGAACTCACTATGTAGTCCAGGCTGGCCTCAAACTCACGGCAATTGTCCTGCCTCAAACTCTTGAGTGCTATGATAACAGGGATCCCTTGTGTTTCTTGATCTCAGTGTAGAAGGCAGCGTAGAGAACTGGCTTCACCAAACTTGATTTACAGTTAGCTTTCAATACAGCTAGCTTTAGATTCAGAAGAATCACTCTCCAAAGAGAGAAAAGCCTTTTTCAGATGGAGCTGGTTTAGCAGATAACAATCAGGTTATCATCAGAGTAACCTTTCATAATTTTCTCACCACAGAGCAAGATCTAGAAACAATGGTTTTTAGAGAGAAAAACCTCTCACTAACAAAGCTTTTCCCTTCCAGTTGCATCCCAAGAATGTGGACCCAACCAGGATGTCTCTAGGGCATGCTCAGGAAGGGGACTGGAGGTGGCAGCTGCCAGCTGCCCAACACACACGCCCATTTTGGGGGTTTGTTGCTGCTGCAGCTGCAATAACATCACTGTCAACGGGGAGCAGAATACAACAACTGGGCATAGGAAAGACTGGTGCCCTCCAAATATTTCTTCCCTTGAGTTTCTCTTCATTATCCATATCAAATAAGAATGTCATATCTTGATTAATAAACAGAAAATAAAGAATCTGAAGTCAAAAGCTAGGACCACAATGGTGCTTCCAATGACAAGGGGACTCCTACAGGGCTCTGGCTTTTATGTAACAACGGAGCTCTGTGGAGACAGTTCCTAACAAGCACAAACCTTGCGTCTGAATAAGGAGGGGGAGTTGGTTTCTATGAGAACCTCAACTTGGCTTTTTCTGACTTTTTTTAAACATGGAACTTTATCTTTGAATAAAACAGAACTTGGAAACCCCTCCCCCTTCATTTCTGGCACCAAAGGGTTCCGAATCTTGGTCTTTTTTATTCCATGTTAATGGATACAGAGAGGAATCCGAATCTACTATCTAGGCTCCTCTTAGAAAGATCAGCTTCAGCAGGGAGAAAGCCACAGGAAATACTCACGTGGATCTTCTAAGTACAAGTTTCCAGAAGGTATTCTGGCACACACCTGGCAGCCAAATGTAAAAGCTACTTACTTACATAAATTTAGAGTGACTTTTCTAAACCAAGCTGTGTTGTGTTATTTGAACAAAATGGTTCTGAGATGTGTTGAGTGTACTTCCAAACTACTGCCTTTCTTAAGCTTTCACTCAAAGAAAATTGCTTTGGGCTCCTTCTTCTCAGGCAGGTACATTCCGAATGTCTAGAAATTAGTATATTCAGCTAGTAGAGCAGGGGATAGAAAATACCAGCTAGTGCCAGGAATACTAAGACCCAAGAACCAAAAGAATGAATAAAATATATGAGAGTTGAGGAACTTAGAGCCCTTTATCTTACTGATTTTACTTCAAAGAAAAGGAGGTAAAAGGGAGAGGAAGAGGAAAAAGATGAGGAAATGGACAGGAGTTTTAAAGATTCAAGGTTCTTCAAGAGCACAGACCATCCTATCTTGGTAAGCAGTCTGAATTCTGAGTTGTGATGAAGAATGGCACATTCACCCCCACACTCTGAAGCTGGGGCCTGCAAAAGACAACATCCTGAAGACTAAGTACGCTTACTCTCTGTCTATGCACACCCACAAGCGAGGAATGATTTTAATTTTTGAATTTTTTTTTTATCATCAATATGGTGTGACATGAAAGTTGTATGAGATTCAATTTCAGTGTCTATGGATAGAGGCTTATTGGAAGATAGCCATACTCACTTGTCTGTGGCTACTTTCGTGGTACAAGGGCAGAGCTGACAGTCATGACTGAGAATGTAAGGCCACAAAGCCTAAATGTTTTAGTGTCTGGCCTTGAACAGAAAAAGTTTGTCAACTCTTGTTCTCAAGGATGTGGTGTGAGATAGTTTTAAAAAAATAAACAAAACAAAACAAAACAAAAAAACTAGGGGCCGGCAAAATAGCTGAGCAGACTAAAGTGCCTGCTTAGGCAAGCACAGGGACTAAGATATGATCCCCAGCACCACATGCTGTGCCAGCCCTGCCCCCAGGGCAGGCTGAGCTAGACAGAGTCTGGGCATAGTGGCAAAGGCCTGTAATCCCAGTACTGGGAAGGCTGAAGGCAAGAGGATCCCTACAAGTCTGAGCTGCATAGTGAGACCCTACAACAATTAAATACATTAAAAAAATCTAAATATATATGCCTAATATATCTTAATATTAATAAAAGTACTCAAAAAGTACTCTGGTCTGGTAATGTACAGGCAAAGGAAAGGAAACAGGGAAGTTGACTCAGGCAGTTGACACTGCTGCAGATGTGTGCCCTCCTCTCTCTTTCTTGGACGCTGCACTATGATGACCTCTTTCCCCAAGTTGTGACTGTCCACATTTATTCTCTCTCTCTTGTCAGATACTCAAGATTTCCCCAAACCACATATTCTTTCACCCAAGAAGTGTGAACTTTGAAAGAGCAAGTACTGCTATTACTTCCTCATGGCTGCTTCTTCTACTTCCTCACAGTAGCACCTATTATTCCTGATGTATAGAAGGCCTTGCTCCTAGGCTTCATCCTAGACTGCTTTTCTAGTCATGAAGCATGAAGTCCTACCAAATGTTAACAATGCACCAGTCTCTTGGTGGGCCTCTTTCCACCCTTAGCTTCTCAACACCATTGTTCTAACACTCTGGGCTGATCAATTTATCTCCTGCTGGTGCTTGCCGTCATGTCCTGGGGCCCTTTCTTTTCATCCTCAGAACTACTACAGCAGGCTCATCCCTTCTATCTAACCTTCTCCATCATGAGGATCATAAAGAACGCACAGACATGTGTCCCTGAATTACACTTTAAGACTGGGCCTCATCTCTAATGTCTGTCAGAATTCTCTTGTTTGATGTCCTGTCAAGCCAAATTGACCTTCCTCCTAAGTCCCCTTATCCTTTCCCTGATCTCCCTCTTCTGGCCTCAGTACTACCATTTTGCCAGCAAGACCTCACTCCTTTGTAATCCTTCTCTACTCCACTTGCATAAACCTATAACTACCATGTCCTAATAGTTCCCCCACTTCATCTCCAGTCATTTCTCTCAATATTCAACTTAACCGCTTGTTTGAACTCTTGTCACATCTGGCCAGACATTTTCTAATCTCCCTGCTTGCCCTCCATTTCCCTCCATACACATTCTACATACACACAGCTACCAGAATAATCTTCCTAAAGCACATGTTCTTCTCAAAACCCTAGAGTGCTTTCCTGTACTTTACCAAATAAAACTGAAATTCAACAATCTGACATTCTCGGCCCTCTGAGATCTGGCTGAATTCCTTGGGATCACATAAAGCATCCATTACCCATCTGACAGCTCTTCAAATACTTGATAATACAACATCAATTTCTTGTCACCCTCATGTCTTATTCTCTGGGCTAACCAGTCCTCACAAGACAAAGTTTTGATTTCCTACTATTGGACTCCTTCACTCTTTAAGCTTACATAATATAAAGGGAGTCTTCAAGCTGGAGATACTTTTCTAGTTGACCTAATTACAAAGGTCCAGAGTGCTGTGCATTGTGCAGAGGGGCAACTTCCTTCTGCAGTCTGAAGTGCCAACTTTGGGAGGTTAGGCAGGCAGATGTGCTGCTTTGTGGGGGAGAACCAGGGCAGGCTGGTAAGCTGCTCGCCCTGAGACCACAGAGCCAGACTTTTCCTCTAGGGAAGAAGATGAGGCCAGCGAGCTGCTCTGTTAGTGCTGGAGGAAGCCCCCGGCTGAAGGAAGGGGAAGCCCTCCAGGGACACTGGGCCAAGTTGTGCCTGTCCTGTTGGAGGCTTCCTGCATCTGTGGCCCCCATTCTGGGCTATTTCCATTCTCTGTGCTCAGCAGCAGCCCCAGGCACTGAGGAGACCCTGCAGGTATTGTGACAAGCAGTCTATTCATTTCCTTCTCTCATTTGCTGGCTCTTGGGGATACAAAGGAACAGCAAATCCAAACCACTGCCTAGAATCCACTTTGCAGAATTCAAGGAAAGACTGTTCTATTTAAGTGATTATTTCCCCTGTTTGGGAGACCTGAGGGAGAGAAAGCCTCTGCATCCTTTACTGTCCGCAGTTGCAGTATTGCAGCAAGGACTCTTCAGTTGCCACTGTGCCAGTGCACAGGGAAGGCACAGGGTACACTTATTAAGGGTTATTAGCTACTGTCATCATGCGCTAACAGGGCACCAAGAAACCTAGATTTGAACTGTGACACTGGATCCAAGCTTCCACTAGAAAGAGGGGGAAGGGCAGACACAGAGAAAACTAGGTAGGCAGAAGCCTGGCTTTCTGGTTTTCCTGCAGCAACACAGCAAGGTTAATAGAGCCATTAGGTTGTGTCTGCCCTTTAGCAAAGTGTCAGCTTCTGAAGGGCAGTGAGGGTGGGATGCCTGGTTTAGGGCAGGCAGGCAAGGGAGTACTCAGAGTACTTAGGAGGTTGGGAGAAGCTCTCAACTGAGTGTATGCCCTGATGGTGATACTTAGTGTGTACAGAAGCCAAGGTGTGCATGTGTAAGAGACAGCATGTACAAGTTTTCATTCAAGGAGACAGAGCAAAGTGGAGGGAATGAAAGTAGGAGCCTCTCTTAGGCTTGCAATCACACATAGGAGCCTAAGGTGGGAAGCGTAGCACCATACAGATCTCCGGTGGTGCCTACCACAGTTATCAGGAGGCACAAACATGTGGCACTAGGATCTGGAGTGGAGTGGAACAGCAACAACCCAAATAGATCTTCCAGCTGCACTCATGGAAGAGTCTAGTCCTGGGAAAGGGGAGGAGCCACCCTTTCTGGAGCAAGAGTTCTGGAGGTGTGTACCCTGGTGGCCGCTCCCAGAGCCCCAGGGTGGGTACCTGATCTCCTTTAACAACCTTCATGCTTGGGTAGATGCTGGCCTTATGTTCTCATTCCACAGTATTGGACCCCCAATCTCTGCAGGCCATTCCTATCCAGTGTCACAAGCAGAAAGAAACTATGTCATCTAAAGCTCTTTTTTTTTTTTCCAGAACTGGGGATTGAACTCAGGTCCTTGAGCTTGCCAGGGAAGCGCTTATTCCACTGAGCCATCTCCCTGGCCCCTAAAGCTCTTTTGAGTACAACAGCTACTGGTTCCTGTGACACACAGAGGGGATTTCATCTCTCTCTCTCTCTCTCTCTCTCTCTCTCTCTCTCTCTCTCTCTCACATACACTTGCAAACACATGTACAAGCAATGCTCTGCTGTGTATACCTCTACCCATATCTCCTTACTATGACAATGCTGGCATATATGAAAGAGGTCTACAATGAAGTCCCTAAATTATAAACAAAAAATGTAGGGCTGTGTGTCCTTGCAGAAATTTTGGGGAAATCTGAGAAGTTATGTGCTTTTGGCTGTCTATTTGATACAATGATATATTTTTGTTTCCATAGGTTTTACCATTAAAGTAATTATATATCCTCCAAAAATATAAAGCAAAGTAAAATCAGAGTGGCCAGTCCTGGATAGAGGTCTTTCTTTCCAGCTTCTGCCCTCTGCAATCTGGCAAGGTCTGGATATGCTGCAGCCCAGATGGACCACTCCAGTTCAGAAAGCAATTTGATCTCTAGACAAAAGAAACGCTCGGGCTGCACACCTGTGGGCTGAGGAGATGCTGCTTCCATTGCAGCCGCCCTCCTAGGAGACACCAGCTCCTGAATGGCGAAGAGGACAGCTGTCAGCAAGCGGGCAGGGAGCAGTGAGGCAGACTTCACAGCACAACAGAGATGAGAAAAACAAAAAGAGAAGTGTTTCATATGGAGGCTGTTGCCCTTAAAGCCACTAAGCTGGAAAGTCCTCTGTTCTGTAATTCACACAGCCTTAGCAGATAGCTGCTCATACTGGTGTCTGAAGGAGAGGTCATTGCTTGGGAGGGGATTTCTCCGGCCAGCCTGGAACTTCTAGAAGCTTGCTCACTACGGGGTCAGTGTCCCAGGACTCCAAGCATGTGGGCTCATGTCTCTCATTCAAAGCCTGCTAACTTCTGCAGAAAGTGAAAGGGGCATCAAATTGCTCTTCAGGGACAGCCAGGGCATCAGCACAGAAGACAACTCCAATCTGCCTGGCATCTGTGGAGCAGGCAGGATGGAGGGAAGTGTGAACATCTTAAGGTACTAAGTCTGATCCAAGCCACTGAAATCACCTTGTGTGGACAGAGAGCTGGCATTTATAATTTGCTGGGGGCCCTAACATTTTTATTTCCCTTTTACCAATGTTCTGGCTGAGATGCCGTAACATATTAATCTTTGTAGATGAGTGATGCGGTTTAAAATACTGCAGGGCTTGGCTGCCATTCCCTCCCCTGGGGTCTCAAAATAACTCCACACAAATCATTTTTGCTAAATACTCACTCAGGCAGCATTTCTCTGCCAGAACACACACATCTTATATAAGGGAAGGAGCCACCTTGCCTGCTGGAAGGTAGCAAATTCTGAGAGATGGTTCTGCTGCCCCTGAGACTGCAGAGATGGATTTCAACTTGCTCCTGTCCCTGCCAAAAGGCAGGCATATAGCCTTGTGGCTGAGCACAGTGTCTTCAGCAAGAGCATGCCCAAGGAGGTTCCAGTGGTTTATCAGGGAAGGTCACCCAATTCAGGGCTGCCTTAGACACAAAAGGAACTTGGACATTTAATGATTTCTCACTATATAGAAGGTATACCCCAGCTAGGTTTCAGCCACCAAAGAGAAGAATAACATGCTCTCTCATACGAATCCTTGTAGGTACAAGGCCCCTTAGTAGAAGACAGCTCCTTGTAGAAGACAGGCTTATAATCTACACACGGGAGGAGAACCCAAGAAATAAACTCAGGAACAAGGGCAGTGAATGGGGGTGGCTGGGTAGCAGACAGCTGTGCTCCAAGACCTCCTCATTGGCAGCTTCAAGCCTCTACTTGCAAAGGAGCTGAAGGAGGCAGTTCTGACCCCAGGCTCTTGCATACACCCCACCTTCAGCTGACTTCTTTGTTAACCCTTTCTCTCAGGGGGTCTCCTACCTTAACTGTTCTACCCCTTTTCCTGAAAACTTGGGGAGTTTTCAGTGGTTTGTTCTTGCCTGCTTCTCACTCCTAACTCTGTTTCATGGCAATCACAGTCACTCCCTGGGCTTCCTAGTCTGTTATCAGCTGATGCCTCTCAAAGGTTTAATCTTTATTTCTGACCTTTCTATTGAATTCACCTAGACCTGCAAATGTGCACAGGCATCTAACATCAAAGGTGTCTAAACTGATCTTATCAAACCTTTTACTATATACAAGCCAGAAAACTGACCTCTCTCTTTCTCACCCTCTATTACCAAGTAACCAACAAAGTTCCATGCATTCAAAGACCCTGTTTAAGCAGTTCCTCCCTGTCACTCCACTGTGCAGCCTACGTCGGCCTGCCACATCTCCAACCAGGTCAATGGCACTCAACAACCACCTTCTTACCTCAGTCTGGGTGCTCTCAACCTAGGCTCCACAGCACCTCTTTACAGCCCATGATCATTTCAAATAATGTTGTAAAAGAAAGCCTTCTGCTATAGCTAATATTACATAATAACACAGATCGATTTCACAGTCACAGTCTCAATTCATCTATGACATACAATCTAAATAGCTGACACAAGGCCCTTCCATTCCTGAAGATCTGACTTCCCAACTCCCCTTTACCCACTGCCTCCTGCAGCAGTGATGCCAGCTGTACTGAACAATTGGCTTTTGTGAATAATGGTGCCTTCATAGTCCTCTTTCTTTGATTCTTTTTCTTTTATCTATTTGGCATTTATTAGGGAGAAAGTAGACAGTGTTTTCTAGGTGTCCCATTAAGGTGTAATTCCAGCCCTCCAGGAAGCTGAAGCAGGAATATCACATGTTCCAGTAGAAGAGGAACAACTTGGAGATTAGCAAGGCTGTATCTCTAAAACAAAACAACAACAACAAAAAACCACAAAACAGAAACAAGACTAAAAAGGGGGTCTTCTGACCAGAACCACCATCTTCCAGTATTTTGCCAAAGTGACTAAAGGGCAAGAAGAGGGGAACCTGGTATATATTCTCCAGGCCTTTTAGAAAAATGGAGTAGTTCCTATGGCCACATATATGAGAAGCTGCAAAAAAGGGTGATATGTAGACACCTAGGGAATGGGTACTGTGGAAAAAGGAATGCCTCACAAATGTTACCATGACAAAATGGGAAGAGTACAATGTTATTCAGCATGCTGCTGGTATTGTTGTAAACAAGCAAGTTAAGGGCAAGATACTTGCCCAAAGGATTAATGTGCACACTGAGCATATTAAACACTCAAAGAATCATGAGAGCTTCCTGAAACATATTAAGGAAAATGATCAGAAAAAGAATAAAGCCAAAGAGAAAGGTACCTGGGTTCAACTGAAGAACCAGTCTGCACTGCCCCAAGAAGTACACTTTGTGAGGACCAATGGGAAGGAGCCTGAATGCTGGAACCTGTTCCCTATGAATTCATGGGATAAACTGGGGACGTAGCTCTGCCATTCAGCACCTAATTGGCAGCTAAGTATCCTAGGTCCTACTTAAAAATAAAAAATCATCCTGTGTGGTAGGATGGTTTTCTTAGTTTAACAGAGATGTGGTGCCTTTTTACCTCAAGAATATTTGGAGCAGATTTTCACTGTACCTAGTAATTGTATCTAGTCTTTTCATTCTTTTTCTTGTTGAAAGAGGTATTATTGTGCAGGTGTATACCTAAATATCCAAATAGTTATAAAATATTTATATTGGCTTGAAGATCCTGTAAATCACCATGGGGAAAAGTATCAACATAAATGGAAGTTCCTACAGTTAAACAAACAGAAGTCCATTTCAGTTAATAAATTGTTTAAAGCATATGCATATATATATGGCTAAAAAGGGGGATAGGTGAGAATGTTGCTTAATACAAATGCCCAGGGCTTAATCCTGAATGGCAAAGCAGTGGGAGATACAACTTTCTAAAATGTGTAAAGAGATTAATGAATTACTGACATAGGAAAGAAACCAAGTCACACAGCAGTTGTAGCTTGAACAATTCAGAGGTGAACTCTGTGGTGGATGGCTTGGGGTTGGGAGGAAGCTCAGGAAGTGAATATATCAGAGGAATGAATGAATCCAAGCAACCGAATCCACTGTGTTCTGGTCCTGTGACAGTGGCCACGTGATGACAGTGCACACATGAGTGAAGGAACTGAAGACTTTATTATTCAATATATCACCCGAATGAACAAAATATTAGAATGTCAGAAACAAAAGTTAAGGGTCAAAGTTAAGATAAAGTTGAAAATGGCTAATCGCACATGCTCGACAGAAGGTAAAGAATGTGTACATGGCGATATATAAAGCACCTAGAAAATAGTACACACCCTTGACTACCATTTCCTGACACCCAAGACCTCCTGGAAGGCTTGCAAAAGCAAACCATACTGCTTGGTTTCATTCCTAGGTTTTTAGCGAAAAGCGAGAGCAAACAACAGTAAAGGCATTATCTTGTGTCACTTAAGCATTCACAGAATCACGAACTTTCACAGCTGGAAAGAATGTTAGAAATCGTTTAGCCCAAATTCCTAATTTTTTACAGAGGAGAGAAACGAAAATTATAGCAGTTCAATGACCTACATAAGGTCACACAGCAATATGGCAAGAAAATACGGTCTCTAAGTCCTATCTTGTGACAGGCAGGTGTTCTTTCCACTGAATCTTGTTAGTTCAGGTTGAATGCACTTCATTTTACTCAGCCTGTCTCACTTATCCTACAGAATTCTGTTTTGGGATGTCTTGTCCTGAGTGAACACAGAATCTGATAATCTATGTTGGTCTTTTAAAAAACTTAACCAGGAAATACTTGGTATTATCATAGGTAGGCTCACATATAATTAAAAGGGGTTTAAAGTAGTAGAAGACTAGATGGGAGTATTCAAGGAGAAATTAAGATACTACTATAACTTGAGTGTCAACTTCTGTTTGTTGGGCATTGGGGATTGAGCATTACAAAAAAAAATCTTTTGCTTGGTACAATGTCTTGCTACACAGTTCGGACTTGTAGTGATCCTCCTGTCTCAGCCTCCCCAGTACTGGGACTACAGCTGTGGATCACCACGCCTGGTCTCAGGGGCTGGCACAGTACACCTGGGGTTCCCAGGCTGACACAGCATATGGTACCAGGGATCTAACCCGGATCCTTGTGCTTGCCAGGCAGGCGCTTAGATTGCCAAGCTATCTCCCCAGCCCTGATTGAGCTTTTTATTTTTTAAAACATACACTATGCTTTAAAGCTTACAGCCCTCCATAGATGAGCAAACTAAGGCAAAGACAGGTTAAGTAACTTGCCCCAGTAAGTAGGGCTGATACAGGCAGATGTGGAGCCTATACTTGCAATTCTAAAACCCACATTTGTAATGAATACTACCGAAGTGCCTCTCAGAAAGGGAAATAATATAGAATTTCTGAGGCTGGAATTATTAAGGAACCTTTGATTATCTCTGCCTAACAATCTTTATGTATGATGGCACAGTCGGGATCACAAACAGCATCCTGTCTATTAAATAATTTATAGCACGCCCCGTTCGACTGGCCATACATGGAAGATACCCAACTCCTGCCTTCTCTTCCTGCCCTGACTTAAAGTTTACAATGTCTGACTGCAGAAATTGTCACTTTACATGGTGCTGGTCCTCAGGACTCAGTGGGCAAGTAGATGAAGCAAAAACTTCAGACAAAGGAAGAGCTACAATACCGGGAGCTGATGCAAGAGCAGAGACACCACGTGAGCACAGACAAGGTAGAGAAAGCCCTGTAGAAGTGGCAGCCCTAGGTATAGGAGGGAAGAACTGAGTAAAAACTTGTTGGAGGAACACATACAAGCATAACCAAGGAGTGGTTTGCTAACATTCCTGTTTCCAATGACAGACGGTGCCCTAGCATTTGGGAGCGGAAGCAAAAGCAAGCAGGAAATTGAAGTCCCCCTGAGAACCATCAAGTGGTTGTGCTCTACATTTTTCTCAACAGTAAACAAATGGCATTCAGGGTAGACCACTGCCACCTTATATGAGATGTCTCATGAACTAGCATAGGTTTAATATCTTGGCTCTTTGGAATGCCGAAGCATCCTGCTGTCAAAAGCACTAGGGGTATTCATAAATCAACCTCTATTTTCCACCTGTATACGGGAGACAACACAAGATCAACTCTCCTGGTATGTTCTTGCTTTGAAGCTGGAAAAAAAGATCAAGACTCAGAAAATACAACTACATCCTTTGTACTGTTTTATCTCAACCAATTTGTTGTAATTTCATGAACATAAAAAAATGATTCCCACTCTGTGTGTACAACTACTATCTAAACACAGCTTTTCATATTATCAGTTAGTTTTAATTAAAATTGTCATCTATCTGAGAAGCATTATCACAGCGATCTTCTGTCAATGTCTAATCATCAAACCTACTAAGCAGAAATTCAGAGCACTAAAAAAGTAAAAAGTGGGCAATGTTATACCTTCTCCCTACTTTACAAAAATCTAACTTCCTACTGCCATGGGAATGGCTTCTCCCCATACTACATATACATATCAGACAACATGGACCACAGCCTCTGTGTTGCTGAGACAACTTACAAAGTCAAGAGTAGAGTGGGTTAAAGAGAGACAGAGATATTTGATTGACAGGAGGTCACAATTCACTGGCAGAAGAATAAAGAACTTGTCTCAATGGAAGATTGGAATTGAAAAGCTTAAAATATTGTTTTAAAAAAAGAAACATTGTTCTGACATCCAAAGAGGACAAATCAAATTGGTCTCCTCCCTCAGTCTCTGAAAAGGAAAGGGAGGAAATGGCGGAGTAGTAAGTGCCAGTTCCATCCCTAATGAAGCTGTGTGACCTTGGCCAAGAAACAACTTTGCTGAGCCTTGGTGTTTTCACTTGTTAAATGGTAACAGGGACAGCCTTTGCTACCTCACAGCACTGTAGCGGGGGAAAAGCATAAGCCAGAGCATGGCAGGGGTAGGAACATGCCAGCAGAGGCAGGGGCTGCACCTCCCGGACCCCAGGATGTACTCCTGATGGAAGCTTGTGAAGCACGAAGAAAAAACAACAGCTGGGAAGTCAGGAAGGAAGTTGATCGAATGCAGTTATTGATACTCTGGGAAGGATTCAGCGTAGATGGCAACAAGTGACAGTTACATGAAGGCATAAGCCACATTCCTTGATCATTTTCTCCATCGCAATTTGGCAAACACAATTTTTTCACTGTTCCCATTTGTGTCACTAGCTTGTGTGTGAAGCATCAAGGTGGCATGATGAGTTTTCTCTCTGGATATCACTGTCAATAAATACTGATTCTACTTAAAAGGGGAGTGCCAGCTCCTTCGCGCAGAGAACTGGTTTTCAGTTTTTCCTCAGTTTTTGCCTCGTCTTCCCCAACACTTCTTTCAGCCAACAGGTCTGAGAGCTGTGCAACACGCCCCACAAATCAGTGTGATATCGAGGGGATGGCTTGGTGGTGCTCCCAGGGCTCCTGATGGCAGGAGGCGATGTCTGCATCTCGGGGCATCCCCACAAAGAAAGCGCTCCTGCCTGCATGTCTCCAGGCCCCATCCTGAGACACGTGCACCTCCTTTTATTCTCTACTCATTGCTCCCCTACTTCACCTGATGTTGGCCATGTGCTACACCCTGGCCTGGCTTTGCATCTTCACATAGCTCAGAACAGTGCTGCCCCCACTCCTTGTTGAGGTCAGAACATGGTTTGGCCTAAGATTTTGGCCTAACCCTGTTTAACAACTTTGAGAAAAATAGATCACAGAGAATGCAATCAGAATAAACTAGAAAGAAATTGTTGATTTGACTTGAGGTTCTAAGGAGGAAGAAAATACATTCCATTCCACAGTTCTGTATAGACTCTAAGAGATTCCAGTGGTGTTTGAATTGATATTTACTGTAGCTTTAGCTGAGTTTAGAACTATCTGTTCAAAAACAGCAGTTAAGAACAGGTATGCCATAGTGCTGTGGTAGAGGGTAAAGACCAATGAATGAAGTCCCTGCTGTGGACTAACATAGCTTGTGACAAAGACAATACCACTCTGTTTCATTGTGTCTTTGTTTGCTCATCTACATAACCAAAGTGGCTGGGAAGTTCTCAACACATACATCAGAAGGGCTTACACCAGAGCTCCTTTCAGAGTAGGGCTGGAATAAGCAGACTGGGCTTGATCATCATGATCTAATTAACCTTCCGGAACAACGTGAATAAACAAAATTTGTGTATCTAAATATATGTAAATAAATACTGGGATCGTTAAGACAGAAAAATGGAAAAACTGTTCACTCCCTGCCTTCTGTTGCCAAACATCTGAGGGCTGTTTTGCCAGTGGGGGAAATGTACCTTCATGGCTTTCCTTCATGAATGGATGCTACATTTTTGCCAAAGAAGTATGAGACCAAAGGAAATGCAGCAGCCCTGTGCACATGACAAGAGAAATACACACATATGTACAAAGAGCCTGGTTTTGTTCAGCGTCAACTAAGAGCACGTATGCTTTAGCAAACACATCTGTTTGATTTGTAGTCAGCTTGCTTACACAGCACTATTTGGGTTTCAAGGCTTAATTTATTTGACTATATTCATTCCCTTTCCTGATCTTCCCTCTAGCCCAGCAATTCTAAGCAGTGAGAGAATCCATCATACACTCTTATGCAGAGTACTTCAACTTTACATTAGAACTCTTTGGAATTACTTTTTCTTTTTAATAACAAGGATAGATATACCTTAAGTGTACCAACAAAGCTATCCTAACTTGAAACACTTAGTAATTTTTACATGTTATGCAAGACGTTATTAATACACCTATAGGATCAGATCACTGCCACTCATAGGAGAAGCATTGAGAGGCACTGATTGGTTCTCAAAGGGAATGGCAAGAACCTGTTCTGCTGCCAAAGGATCACTGTCTTTTTTCTTTAAAAGGAAGGAAATTTTATTTGTGCTACAACACAGATGAACCTTGAGGACGTTTTGCTGGAGGAAACAAGCCCATGAGGAAAGGACAAATACAGGGTGACTCTGCTACTAGGATGGGCTGAGAGCAGTCAGATTTCTGTAAAGTGGGGCAGTGGTTTGAGGTTTGTGGGAATTGCTCTTTACTGGGTGCACCAGAGTTCCAGTTTTGCAAGATGGAGAACTTTGGGGCTGGATGGTGTTTTCCTTTCTTCCCTCCTTTCTCTTACTTCACCAAGTAGAAACTGGGATTCTCCAGGGGCAAGAGGCTCTCCTGCTGCCCAAGTCTGGCCTGTCATTCCCAGTGGGTTGCAATTTTCTTCTACAGCAAAATAGGTTTGATTTTATTATTATCACCCGAGCCTCCATCGCTTCCCATGCAGCATGAGTAGCTGATTCCAAGAGGTCCCTTTTTTAATGTATTTGGTCCCTGCGTTGCTTAAGCAGGCATTTAATCCATTGAGCTATCTCACAGGTCCTAGGACCACTGTCTTGTAGGGGGTGGCTAAGTTGTTAATTTTTTAAAAAAGACCTTTAATTTATTTATTTATATATTTATTTGGTACAGGGTCTCACTATGCAGATCGAACTCATAGTGATCCTCCTGTCTCAGCCTGCTCAGCACTGGCATTATAGGCACGCACCATCATGCCTGGTTTCGGTAGCCAGCATGGAGTACCTGGGGTTCCAGGGCCGGCACTCTATGTGGTACTGGGGATCAAACCCGGGTCCGTGCACTTGCCAGGCAGGTACTTAGACCACTGAGCTATCTCTCCAGCCCATGAAATGAATGTGTTTGTGAATGAATATGTTTGTTTGTTTGTTTATTTATTTATGGTACCAGGAAATGAACTCAGGACACTATGCTTCCCAGGCAGGCGCTTAAGCTGCTGAGTTATCTCCCCAGCCTTGCATCGATTTATTCTGGTTGAGAAAATGGTAGAGAAGTGTGTTTCCAACCCAGGCAATCTTTCTGCTTTCATAAGCCCATGAAGATACTAAAAATGAAGCATCGGAACAAACAGAAGCTGATGATGACAACAGAAGAAAATGAGGCTGATTAAACAATCTCACATGGCAAAAGTAGTATTCAAATTTTGGTTGTTTTGGTTTTAAGTTCTGCTTTCTTTCCTCCTTTCTTGCAAACAAGCGCTTCTGGCACGTGTTTTTACAGTAGCAAATGCTCAATCAAGAACTTAATTTTATTTGTTTTGCTATCATCCTAAGGTTTCTTCTATTCTCAAGTCTCAGTTTGCATTTCAAGTAGCTCTGAATAAAGATGTCACAATCTAGGTCTCACTATCTTGTAGTTTCACTTGTAAAGGAAATATAAGAAAACAATACTTGTAGTTACTTTATGAAAATAAAATGTACCACTGATTGAGATAATACAGTCCTCTTTCCTTACCCACAATTTCACTCTGTATAGTTTCAGTTACCAAGTGCCAACTGTGGTCCAAAGATACTAAGTGAACTTCTGGAAATATACAATTCCAAGACTTAAGTTACATGTCACTCTGGGTGGTGCAAGGAAATCTTAGCCCCCACTCTGCTCTGTCATTTAGCAGTCCTACTAGTTATCAGATTGACTAGTGATAGTGATATAGTGCTACCAATGAAGGTCACCTAACTCCCATTTTACCTAATAATGGCTCCAAAGTGCAAGACAGCAATGTTGGCAATTCCAATAAGCCAAAGAGATGCTAAAAAGTCCTTTTTTTTTTAATGAAAAGGGGAAAGTACAATATAGTATTTTGAGGAAGACAGAGGCCACATTTATGTAACTTTTGTAACAGTGCAATTTCAGTATTCTACTTATTAGTTTCTGCTATTAATTTCATATTGTACATAATAAATTAAACATTATCATAGGTGTATATATAGAGAAAAAACATAATATACATAGAGTTTGCTGTTACCTATAGCTTGAAGCACACATTAAAGATCTTAGAATATATTCCTTATGGATAATGGGGAACCACAGCATATTACGACCTTATCTTTCTATATTAACCAAGCAGTTCTGTGTGAAGTAGGTATTATATGTGTATTTTATATTATCTACAAATTTAATAAACCATCTGGATAAAATGTTATGATTACAGAAAATCTACAGAGGGTCAACATGTGAGTGGGGTTCATGGGCCAACAGGAAAGGGAAATAGCTCATCAATCCTCTGTGCCAGATAAAGGGAAGGCTGATTTTCTGGGTTTGGGGGAACACTCTGCCACATGTTCAACTGTGCCTCCCAAGTCCAGCTGGGAAGGGAAGGTCACATCTGGCCCTTGAAAGCTCTTGCTTCAAGATCTAACTTCACTTGGGATTCCTCTAAGCCTTATGTCAGGATGTTCCTGGGCAGCTGACAGGCGAGCACTGAATCTCACAGAAGTCAGTTTTCATTTCAATTTCTCCGGAACACTGCAGCGTCAGATATAATCCCTTAAAGGCTTAACAGTCTGCCCCTGATCTCCCTCCTAAAGAACCATGCAGGGAAGATCTGAATATAGATGGCAACCAGGTCCATTTTTTCCCCCCACAGATCAACAGAGAAGGATCATCGTGAATACAGATTAAATGTGTACTTTCTTAGTTACTGATGCCTCTGGAGGTGTAGAACATAGCTGAGTTGGAAGGGGTCATAAAACCAGCCTTATTGGCCTTTACTATTTATTCACTGTTACTTAACTTTGGCTGGAGCTTCAATGCTCCCTGGCGAAATTATTTTCTTTCTAGATGATGGTAATAAAATGTTTTCTTTATTCTACCACAGATGAGAGGTTCTTAAGGAAGCAGCATCAACCCCTAAAAGATGTTAAAAAATCTGTGTGCATGTATGTGTGGGGCTCATTTCTAACTGCTACAATGGTGGGTGCTGCTAATGGTATGTACAAAGAACCAAAAACACGAATGTAGGCAGTATCCTATATGGCTGGGAAATAGACAATCTCTTCCAAAATCTTGAGAAGAACAAGGTGTCTGTTTCAGAAATGATAATACTGGCCCACTGTATTGTCACATGGATCTGGGAAAGAAGTGACAGAGGCAGAGGTACTGCTGGCCCTTATCTTCCCACCCATTCATTTCCAGAGGACAAATGCGCTGCACCTAAGACAACAAATCTACTTTTCCTTCTGAGCAAATAGGCAGGTGAGTCAGAGGGGCAGGGGGCAAGAGGTGGGGAAGGAATGAAAACATGAGCACACTCTCCTATTAGTTGATGTTTGCTAAGTAATAAAGGTGACTGGAAGCCTACATTTATGACATACCTTTCCACATTGCCATATTATAGAGAAATATCTTGAATACTAATTTGAATTCATTCATTTAACAAATATTTATCAAGTGCCTACTATGTGCCAGGCATTGTTCTGCACTCTGGGGATACCCACAGGGTAACCCAGATAACTGAAAGATGGGCTTCCTGGGTACTTCACATGGTGGTGAAAAGCTAAACAAACAGAAGTATATACTCTGCAAGATGGTGACAGTGCTAGAGAGGAAAATAAAAAAAGGCATGGGTTGGAGGTAGTTGTAAAAGGAGACCTCATGAAAGTGTCCAGAAGACAGTGTCAAGTTAAAGCCCCAAACCAGGAGCAGACTGTGAAGCAGGAGAAGGGCATGAGCAGACAGGAAACAGGGAGGTGCAGGCAGGGCCAAGTGACAACCCAGCCAGTACTTAACATGAAACAGAAAGCCACAGTTAGAAAGCACCAAGGGATGAACAAGCACAGACTGTTCATATGCAGGAATGGGGAGGAATGGGGAGGGGAGAACGACAGCAATGTAATGTGTGGGAAAACTCTTACATGGTACCCCAGAACACATGCAGACCTGGTGAGCTCCCTGCAGAGTCCCGGGGCCACTGCCAGTGGATGTCTACTTACTGAGTACTCTATTTCCTCCCAGAGGGAAGAACAGGGCGAGCAGCAATGCCTACGGAAGATCTGGAGAGAATCACCCCACCTTCTCCTGAACCCGTGGGCTGCTGCTATTACCATCACTACCATCCTAGGTTGGTGTTAAATTAGCCAATTAAACAACAGCAACAAAAAGCCCCCACAAATGTATATTCATTTTTATTAATTGGCTAATTGAACGCTGCCTTAGAACTGTGGTAAGAGCAGCCCTTGGTAAACATGCTGGCGTGCTGTGTGCTTTCTCTCTGTCCCCACACTCCCAGCTTGTCTCACAGGCCATTTTTCTGTGTGTGCAGAGAATTCAGGGGCTGAGAAACCACTGGCTCTACGATGTTCTCACACCTAATACCTGTAACATGTGCTGTGGATTACTACTCTGCAGCTCTCCTCTACCTACAGATCTCAGCAAAGGCCTGGGGGAAGGATGGAGAGGCTGACAAGGACAGCCTCACTTGCTTCTCTCCATATGCAGCAGTGAGAGCTCCACAGAGGAGCAGATATTGTCAACAGAGCAGCATGGGTGAAAATGAGATAAAAGTGTCAACAGAAGAGGACATGTCATGTTAACCCAGGGGCTTCCACAAAGAAGCTTGAATCTCTATAGGGAACACAAACTCCAGCCTTACAGGACTGGACAGTTAACCTTTTTTGGAACCTTGATATTCAAAGTAAACTAAAATGGCCCATGGTTCACCCAGGTCTACATCTCAGCGCCTGTGTGGCTGTGCAGGACACGCCTGAGGTGCCAGACACACAGATGACTGAGCTCAGTTGCCTCCCTAGTAACACAGGGATGAAAGTTAAAATGAAAATAGGGTCATTACATGTATTAAATCAGATCATTTACTGTAAAGCATGTAATAGGCTTGGTGAACATTAAGTGCCTATTCAGTTGAGTTTTATCTTTATCTTAAGTTGCTGTGTGATTTGATAAGGAACAAGGTTTCTAATAGCTGACCTGAACCTTGAATCCGAGTAGGTTTTACACTACAGGTCCTTCAGGAGATTCTGCTGGGGCCTGTTGCTCCATGGCATCCACCTTGTATCTTTAGGCCACTTCACCTCCAGCACATACCCCTGCAGCAGTCGATGACAGTCCTTGTAGCTGCTGCCACGATCACTGTCACCCTCACACTTCCTAATCTTCCAGTCCTAAGAAATCTTGCTCTGGAAGATCTCAAATCTCTAGTCTAGTCAGCTGTCGAGGACACGCCTTTGTTGTGCTGCTGCTTAAAAGGCCCAAATGGAGTTGAAACAATCCTTCCCAAGGAACTGGTCAGAAACAGGGTTATACTGTCAATTTGGTTTTTAACCAACACGATGGCAGTGTGGTATCTACGTAATAGCGCGAGAAAGTTTTTCAAAGGCATTCTCCCATTGACTATGCCATCCAACTGACCACTGCCCTGCAGGGCCAGGTTGTCAATCAGGAAGCTGAGGGCTGCTGCAGGAGAGGACGTGAGTTAGTGCGCTACCAAGTGCCAAGGGCCACTTTGCTGACTGCACAGGAAGCCAGCACAGTGTCCACACTGCCGTTTCTCTATGCTCATAGCTCAGAAGGGACCATGTAGCAAGATTCTGGTGAGGAAAAACTGTACTTGGACCTGTTTTCTTGGGGAGTTGGGAAGAGAATTACAGGATCACCTAATTTGCTTAGTTATTTTTTAAACATCTTTTATTTATTTGGTACAGGTCTTACTACACAGCTTGGACTTGTAGTGATCCTCCTGTCTCAGCCTCTCCAGGGAGCCTGAGGGCTGACACAGCATGTGGTACTGTGGATCAAACCTGGGTCCTTGTGCTTGTCAAGCAGGTATTTAGACCACTGAGCTATCACCCCAGCCCAGGATCACCCAATTTAATAATTTGTTGTTCTCCTGGACCCAGGACAATGAAGGACAGACTCATAAATGGTCACTGCTGAGTAAATACTTGCTCCAGGCCAGGCTCTAGGTACACAGGACATGGTAGGGAATGAGAAGACAAGAATCCTTGGCTGCCCTGACCTGATGTTCACATATAACACAGTGCATTTAAATTAAGAAACAAGGACAGTGTCCAGGAGGTGGCGGCAGTCTGCCCGCACGCATGCACTGGGGCATACACGTGGTTCGCCCAGCTGCCTGAACAATGCCTGGGGTGATCAGCAAATCATCTCTCCTGAAATGGTCTGCTAAAGCATCAGGCCTGTAGCAGGACCTCTCGTGACCACTCCACCCTGTTCTCTTTCTCAGGTGAACTTGCAGAGAGATTCTGTAAAGCCTAACCCTCCTCATAGAGACACTCACTGCCCTGCCTACCCAATTTTGATTTAACAAATGTACCTACCTCTCTAGCATGGATTTGCTCCTAAAGAAAATACACATTTGTCTGGCCATCTAATATTAGGCTCTCGATTTTAGGAAGCATACATGCTCATGAAAGAGGAAACAGAGCGGAGAAGGCAGGGAACTGCTATATAGAACTTTTTATTCATTGATCATTTATAGACACAATACCTGTCACATGCCAGACATTCGCTACAGACTGGCATACAGAAATGAACAAAGCACACAGAGGCTGGGGAAATGAAAGAAATATGGCCATATGTGAAAGTGAAGTTTGTTGGACAGTATATACACACGCTGGGCACCTGGCGGTGAGAAAGAAAGAAGAGGTAGGGTCTGAGGTCAGCAAGGCTACTCTAGACCCTTCGAGTGCCTCCTCTCTGGAAGAGGGAACATGGGTAGAAAGACGAGCAGGGTGTGGACTGCATGAGGTCGTAAATGCCTACTTTGAAGGCAAAGGAATGGTTGGAAAGCTCTAAGCAGAGGAATGACATTAGCAGATGTATGATTTACAGCGGTTTCCCCTGTACACAGAAGTCAGACCAGAAGGGTCCTGAGAATTGAAGCAGGACAAGAATTCTGCCAGAGAAGGAAACTGGGAGATGATTCTGTGGCCTCCACAGGTTCTTGAAAAGGAAGGGGCAGGGCAGGAGACAGGTCAAAACACTTAATCCTAGATAATTTTACCACCAAAGCCTCTGTCTTATGTATAACCATGCCCTCCCCCTTGCCGTCACTCTTGCCAGGCCTGGTTAGGAGGGAAGTGTCTCCCCACAGTGACAGTCCCATTGGCCAGCAGGATGAGTTACAGGAGCACTCTCATCTCTCTCTCACAAGATAAGGTGCAGCTCTCCATAGAAGATGCAGGCAGATATATATCAGCGCCCTAACCAACAGAGATAAATGTCATAACTTCAGCTCCTGCCCATAAATACACAGTGGCGGGAACCACCTTAAACAGCCCACTGTGCCCAGAAGATGCAAGATTTTAGTGGGCTTCGTTACTTGCTCATGTGCTGAAAAGCACTTTTAGGAGGGTGTTAAATAGGCATATTACGCAAGCTCATAGACCCAAAATAAATAAGGCATCCTCCTTATGTAGCTGCCACCCACACAGAGGCTACATGTGCCCTGCTAATCCAGAAAGAAGAGGGAGGGACTTTACAGAGCTGCCAGATACTGCTCTTTAGCCAGGCTCCTTCAAACCAGTGCCAAGAGTGGCGGCAAAAGGCCACGAGGGGAGATTCTCTAGTAGCAATCCCTGTGCAGTGTGGCAGGCTCAGATGACACGAATCCAGAGTTTGAACAAAAGGGTAGAATGAGCTGGGTACAGTGGCATGCGCTTGTCATTCTAGCTTTCTAGGAGGCTGAGGCAGGTGGACTCCAAGGTGAAGCCCAGCCTCGGCAGCTTAGCAAAAACTTGTCTCAGGGCTGGGTGTGGTAGTACATGCCTGTAATCCAAGCCACTTGGGGGGAGCTGAGACAGGAGGATTTGCCAAGACTGGAGGCCAGTATGCGCTACACAGTAGGCTCAAGATACTGCGAGACCCTTTCTGAAAACAAGGAAAGTCTCAATAAAAAAACAATCATTAATAAGAGAGAATAGGATATAGATCAGGACAAAAGCCCTGGAAATACTGTTTTCTTAGCCTGCTGCCTGGTCTTTCCCAGAAACATGTCATTTCTTGGGGTCTGACTGGAAGACTACTTTTTGATCCAATGGCCTTTTAGATTATGCCAGCTGTAATTCCTCTACCTCCTATCACCTGATCTTGCCTGTAGGTCCAGACCATCAGCTTGGCTTTCATACCAAGCTCTGTTCCTAAACAATGAACTGATTCATCACTCTAAATCAGTGAACCTCTTCAGCTCCCTGGAGAGGGATATATTAAGTATCAATCTTGTATATTATTTTACAATATAATTACTTTGGCAATTAATCCACAAGAAATACCGGTCTCTAGATCCTCACTTCTGCCAACACAAACACACAGTCTTGGAGAGCGGTCACTTGGAAGATGGGCTTCTCGCAGAAGAGAAAGGTAGCCCTCTACACATAGCTGAAGACGTGAGAGTAGAGCAGATGTCTCTCCAGTCTCTGCCTCTGAGAAGCAGCAATCAAGCAGAAATGGGAGTGGGCACTGCCACCTTATCTGAGGAGGGAAGGGCATTCTGCTGTCATATTGCTTGCAGTTCTACATCATGGAAGGAATGAAGATTCCTTATTTCTTCAGGTTAAGATCTTCATCACCCCAAATGTTATCTTACAGAAGGTGTGTTTTTTTTTTTTTTGTTCAGCTTTGCCTCAAGAACAGAGTACATTCAATAAATATTTACTGAAGGCAGGGGAAGGAAGGAAAGCAAGCCCTCAGGCTCACTGCACTGAGACACTGCGATCGCTGTCCTAGACTGGGCCACTTCTAGTCTACATGTGTCAGCAGGTAGCCTGGCCCCCACACTAGGAGATGCTATGCTTATGTGATAGCAAAATTTTAAATTATTCAAAAATTTATTCTTACTATTTGCTACAAGTGACTGAACTCAGAGGATAAGACATGCTAGGCATGTGGTCTACCACTGGGCTACAACTACAGACCAGATAATGGATTTTGGCTTTCTTTTTTCTTTCTGTATTTAGGACAGGGTCTACAGGGTGTCACTACGTAGATCAGACTCATAGTGATTCTCCTGTTTTAAGCCTCCCAAGTGCTGGGATCACAGGTGCGTGCCACCACATCCAGTTTCAGTGCACCCCACAGATGGGGCTGGCACGGCAGGCCGGGGATCATTAATGGATTTTTTTTATAAAGACAATGTAGCTGAATATGGTGGCACACACCTGCAATCCCAGCTATTGGGAGGCTGAGGTGAGAGGACCACCATGACTTTGAGGCCAGACAGAGCTACATTGAAATGTATTCCTTCCCCCTCTCCTTCCCTATGTGGAGGAGGAGCAGAGACAAGACCGAGAGGAGCAGCAGGAGAGAGAGAGAGACAGAGGAGGAAGTAATAATTGCCAAATTAGATAAGCAGCCGCTGGATAAATGAAAATTAACAAGGCTTGTTTTCCAATAGCTTCAAATCTGACTGAAAAGGACTCGCAGATGGACAAGATAAGGAAAAATTTTACTTTATCTAAAGCACTTTCCTGTTCACTTGCTTTTTCTTTATTCCCAATTAGTGTCACTATGACAATAAATTAAGGAGCAGAATGCGAGAGGGAGATGAATGAATAATCCATATAACAATCCATCCACATATAAATGTCTACTTCCAAATGGGGGGGCACCTCAGTGGTAGAGAGCATGCCAAGCATGCCTAAGGCTGGGGTCCAATCCTTAGCACACACACAACGGTCACTTTCTACCTGTCTTTCTCTCAAATTTTAAGGAGCAAGAGAGAGAGAGAAAAAAAAAAAAAAAAGGGCCAGGAGGGGCTGGAGAGATGGCTCAGTGGTCTAAAGCAGCTACTTGGAACAAGCTTGGCAAAGCACAAGGACCGCGGTTCGATCCTTCAGCACCACA
>NW_004524736.1:4200006-4250151 GCF_000260255.1 Octodon degus | reverse complement strand
TAAAAAAAAAAAGGGCCAGGAAAAGATAAATAGGATAAAAAAGGAAGAAAAAACCCAAAACTACAAATGCTGAGAAGAGGAATCACTGAAAGAGAAGATGGCGTAGGTGCCTACTGTGAGGCAGGAACAGGGGACCCACACAGAACGGCTCTGCCCCCACTACCCCACGGCAGGTGAGGGAGTCCAATAGCTCGTCCCAGGTGTGTTCTGTCTGCTGCTCTTATGTGGGCCAGTTCCCCAGAGTACAAAACATGGTCAAGAGTCTGTGGATAAAGATGGTTTCCAGGTATCTACACAAATAAAAATGCCCTAGTTAATTACTGGTTTCCAAATATTGGATATCTGACACTTTGAATTTTGATATGCAACTTCAGGAAAAACTTACTTTGTGGAAAACTGTCATGTTCAACATAAGTTATAAGCAACAAAAGCTATAGCAAACAGCCATAAAACCTAACACAGCTGCTTTCCTCAGAGGCTGACGGATCTGCTCAGGAATCTCCAGAGACTGCTAAGGCCACAGGGCCTGAAAAAGCACAAGAAAGCTAAGAGTTCTTAATTGTCTGCCTAAAGCTAATAGTTTCTAAGAGAAGTTTGCTCACTCTGGCTCCCAAGCTGGTCCCATCAATTTGTAGCCTGTGTGGCTGTTGCCTGCCCTTCAGAAATAAGCCATGATCTCTATTTACATGTGGTCTTCGTTCCTGGAGGTAGAACAGGTGCTCTTGAGGCTCTTAGAAATTCATGCTGATGCCATAAACAACTACAGAACCAAAAATCGGGGAGTATTTTGGAAAAGATATTCAATAGAAAGCAAGATTAAAAACTTCTAAGCAAAGAAGTTTTATGTAAGAATATACCTAACTTTCTTGCTCTCTATTTTCTACTGAAAATGATGGTGGCTTCATAATTACTGAGTGCCTACTACGTGGCAGGACTGTTAGGCAGGAGACAGCACACAGGTAAGCAACACAAGAAACACAACACCTAAGGAGTTAGAATCCGTTGGAGAAGGCCTACATTAAGCAAGAAATATGGTAAGAGAACTGCAGGGAACTCTGGCAACACGATGTGGGGGAGAGGTCAGTAGAATCCTATGGGAAAAGTGGTATTTAAACCAAGAAAGGAAGGATAAATAGAACCTAGCATCTTCAATAGCAAATGTAGATTTTCCAACACCCAGGCTCACACAGAATCAGGAAAAGCGAGAATCCTCAGTTAGACAAAGTGGTCTTTTTGCTTTTTCAGTGCTAAAAGATTAACACCTAGGGCCATGTGCGGAGAAACCCAGTTACTACCACAGGGGAGCAGGGGCGGGATTTGCGAAAAGCCCGCACCTCAGGCACATTCTTCAACCCTTTTGCCACACACTTCCATTTCTTGCTTTAAACCACTAGCTTGTGTTCCAAAAAAATTAGTTATATGCCCCAGAAGGAATTCTGTTTCAGAAGTGGACT
This sequence comes from Octodon degus, assembly GCF_000260255.1. NCBI lineage: Eukaryota > Metazoa > Chordata > Mammalia > Rodentia > Octodontidae > Octodon > Octodon degus. The sequence goes on along the minus strand of NW_004524736.1, from coordinate 4,248,697 downwards.
GTCCTCCCTTTTAATATGTAAGAACATTTAACATGAGGCATACCCTCCTAACATACTTTGAAATATAAAACAATACAGGATTAACCATAGTCATGATGCTGTCCAGTAGATCTCTAGAACTTACTCATCTTGCAAAACTGAAATGTTAGGTCCACTAAGCAAAAAATCTGTTTCCCTATCCCTCCAATCCTTGGCAAGCATCATTCATTCTCCTGTTTTTATGAGTTTCATTCTTTTATCTACCTTAAATCACTGCAATCACACCGTTATTTGTCCTTCTGTGACCTAGCATAATACACTATAGATTTATCCATCTTGTTGCTAATGACAGAATTTCCTGCCTTTTCTGAAAGGGGAATAGCATGCCACTGTATGTTATACAGTACGTTTTCTTTATCTAGTCACCCCTGGATGGCCATTGAGGCTGTTAGCCTACGTTGGCCCCTGTGGCTAGTGCTGCAATGAACACAGGCATGCAGACATCCCGAGGTCCTGATTTTATTTCCTTTGAGTATATACCCAGAAGCAAAATTGCTGGATCTTATGGCAGTTCCGTTTTTAAAGTTCTTGAGGAACCTCCATTCTATTTTTCATAGTGGCTGCACCACTTTATAATCATACCAAGAGTTCACAGGGGTTTCAATTTCCCCACATCCTCACCACCATTTCCTAACTTCTTGTTTCTTGGACAATAGCCATCCTAATGGGAATGAGGTTTGGAATCTTTTATAAGAGTCTGTAATCTTATATGCATCTGAGATTTAATCAGCAACTAATATTGTTACTGAACACACTGCCTGCATACCCATCTGGGGGACGAGCACTACTTACCACTGAACTGTCAGAGATATATGTACTGACCACAGGTGCCAAAGCAGGAGGCCTCTGACACAGCTTCAAGAGATGGCTGTAATGATCAAGCAGCCAAGGTGCCCAGCACCCCTGAGCAAGCTAAGGCCAGGCGGGAGGAAAGGGACATGACAGTCTCCATTTCATGGATGGGAGGCAAAGCAACACGCTTTGCTGGCTCAAGCATGTACTCTAAAATGTACTGAGGCTGAGGCCTTCCCAGAAGAATGTTCACATGGACAGGATTCAATCACTCATCACATTTTGTCTCAAAATGGCCACTAGGATCTTGGCTGTATCATGCAATTACTGTGTCACTAATAAGAGGTGCCTTACACAGATGATTTGCTGATCAAAATGACACTATTTCATTCCCCCCTGATTTATTGTGGAGATCCTCACATACCGAGCAAATAGAAAAGCTTAAACTCAGACTAGGTGGGGAATGGCTACAAAACTACTTGCCAGGCGTGGTGGTGCAAGCCTGTAACGCTGGCACTTGGGAGGTTGAGGCAGGAGGATCACAGTGAGTTTGAAGACTAGCTATGACTACTACACTGTGAGTTCCAGGCCAGCCTAACAGCATAGTGAGACCTTGTCTAAAAAATAAAACAAAAACAACCCCTCCCCACCCTGTTTTCTTAACCTTAGTGCTTTGTGCGATGGATAGTTTATAATTTTCAAATCTAGAAAAATGAGGAAAGGGGGCAAGGCAGGGCCGGCCAGACCCTTTCATTGTCAATGTTACAACTTGTGGAAAATACTGCCTCTCCTCCAGACCCAGGACACAAGGCTGAGAAACCTCATTTTGGAGCACATTAGGGCCCTAGAGCTCATTAGGAGCCCAGTGACCAAGTCCCTTTAAACATCTACTCCAAAGTGCAAAGCAAGAAGTTCTTTTGAATCAGCATTCCAATGTCTTTAAAGCTGAGCAGGGAGAGGGGGGCTCCTTCTTCATAAGCCTTTTATCTTCTATTCAGCATAAAACAGGGTCCACCAAATAACAAGGGACAGAAAAAACAAAGTGATGGAGCACTAACACAGCTGCTGATTATGCTGACAAAGGCTGAGGGAAGCACCTTTTTCTCTTTTGGAGGAGGATCTAACCCACACTTGACCCCTGTGCTGGGCCAAATCCTGAGGAGGAGGGAGTTGGGGGAAAAAAAAGAGAAGCAGCTGGGTGTGGAATAGGAAAGACCTTCTACCGAGTCTGAAACAGGTGAGGAGGACTTCTGGAGCCTGAGTAAAAGATGTTCTTTGAATTTAGGAATCCACAGACAGGCTCAGGGTGGGATGTGTTTTTTGTCCCAACTTTCCCCAAAACCCAACAGAATAAAGGAAACTCTTGTACTTTTTTCTACTGAGGAGAGTAACTTATTTATGTATTTTTTAAACATATTTGGGTGTTACAGAGTCTAACTACACAGCTCAGACTCATGGTGATTCTCCTGTCTCAGCCTCCCCAGCACTGGGATTACAGGCATATGTGTCGGGGACTGAACTGCAGTCCTTGCACTTGCCTAAGCAAGCACTTAGTCCGCTGAGTGCTGAGCTATCTTGCTGGCCCTAGAGTGACTTAGTTTTGAATGTAATAGTTTAAGCTGTAAACTTGCTTTCTCACTGTGTATGCACCTTTCATCTTGTACACATTAAAAGATTAAAATCCAACTCCTTTAAACTTGGCTCATTAAAGGCAATCTTCCTGTTAAGTACTGAACTTGAACTGCTTTTAAGTTTCATGCAAATAAAGGTCAAACTGTTTTACTGCCTTCTTCAGGATTTGGGGGAAACAAACTTGCATGAGGGAATCAAGGAGGGGAAAAACTGAATGAGCATTAAGAATTTATCATTCAAAGTGATTGAAGAGAGAAGAGGGCTCATTTATCTAGCAGCTTCTGGTCTTCTCATCTCTCCCTTTTAAATCTCTTTACCTTTGTACTGTTCATGTAAAATTGAGTCAGAGAACTCAAAAGTTGAGGTTCTCAAGGCAACTGTTCACAATGCCACAATGTACACAGCAGCATTGGCAATTACTACTGGGGTTGTTGCTCAAGGTGAACCCTTAACATACTGCATACGTGAAGTGGGCAAACTAGTATTATGATAGACATTTCAATTTATGTGTTTCTCAGCTTATGTGTTTGAATATATAGCCTTAAAAATTGGCACCTGACAAAGAAAAACAAATCCTAGAAAACCAATGGTTAGCACGACAAGTCTATAATCCTGGCATGCAAAGGGGTAGGAATATAAGAGCATTTGGCTACCAACAGGTCCAGGTCCTGCACGAACATCCGGGAGACAGGAACAAAGTGTGCACTCAAATAAGCGGTCTGTCCCAAAGATGCTGATGAGACAGCTCAACCCAGCTACTGAACTACTCCCTGGTGCCATCCCAGAAGCCCAAGGTCCCCATCTCATTAGGGCCCTAATTGCTCTTCTGAGAACTGGATCGATGGCATTAGCATTAGACCTTGGCTAGCTCACCTTTGAGCTCAGGACATTTTAAAACTGAGCTCTGTCATCCAATTAGAGTGTTTATCTGATGAACTGGGGGAAGACACAGACTGACTTCTAACCTGTCATCTCCTACTCATACAGATTACATTTATGCTAGGGCGAAAATTTAATCAACTCAATTTACTGATCAGCTGACTTGATTTCAAACTCAAAATGTAAGAGGAGAAGAGTTCATAAGATCATGGCCTTGAAAGAACAGCAGCTACCATTTAATATAAGCCAAGCAACAGAAGATTATAAATCTTCACTAACGATTTGGGGGTGGGGCCTACAAAATCGCAGATAAGGAGACTCAGAATGGAGACAGACACACGTGTGGCCTTGTCTAAGGCTGCCTGAAGCAGCAGAATCTGGATGAGAATCAAAGTCCTCCAATTGCTTCTTACCTGAATTTGCTATTATCAACTTTCTTTAAACTCTTTCCAACGCCTTTTTCATCTGCTTTATTCTGTAGAATTAGGCTTTCTATGCCAACTCTCCTCCACTGAGTATTTTCCTGTTGTACTGCGAAGTAACTACGTCCTTGCTGTCCTCACAAGACCAGACATAGTAATAAGGCAAAATGCTGAACTAAGAAGTACAATTGTGGGGCCGGCCAGACAGGTCAGCGGACTAAAGCACATGCTTAGGCAGAACGCAGTGGCCTGGGTTTGATCCCTGGTGTGCTGTGCAGGGGGCTGAGACTGGGCGTGGTAGCACGCACCTGTAATCCCAGCACTTGGGAGGCTGAAAACAGGAGAATCACTATGAGTCTGATCTAGCAGTGAGACCCTGTAGACCCTGTCCTAAATACAGGGGGGGAAAAAACAGGTACAAATGTGTAAGTAGTGTACCATTTCTGTGCTGTTTCTTGCTGCTCTAATACCACAACCATTTACTGAGGAATGGCGACAGCCTAGTAAAGGTCAAAGAAACCAAATCAATGAGGACAAGTACATGTGCCAATGTAGTATTCATTTCCCATGAAAATTCCAGAAGATATAACAGGAAGTGGATGCGAAAGAGCAAATATGACGAAAGTGTGGAAAGCTAAAAAAGTCTTCCTTTTAATACTTGTGCTATGAGACACGAGACAATCGGGTCACAGAGATACTAGCTGTCATTCACGCTTTGTAGCTCACATGTTGGAAGCACTGGCCTTTCCGTGGCATCCTACAGCTATCAGCAGGTTGTAATTGAGCTAGTATTGATAGTTTTTCATGAAATCCTTGATAGTCTCAGGAGTGCCACTAAACAACAGAACATACCTGGAGGTGAACAAATCATTTTGCATACTTCTCACTCATTATTTGCCGAAATCTGAGATTAAACTAAGACTATCAAAATTTCTATCACATCTAGGGGCAGACAGTAAACAGAACAAAACCCAGGAGCTGGAAAGGACCTTATGCAAGTACTACTTCAAGATTTTTCTCATCTGGGCCTATCAGAAGCCCCAAAACAGCTACAAAGGTATCTTCTGAATCAAAAAGACTAAGTAGCCTAACACTTGCCCTGAAATTGGAATTTGAAAGCAGGAGTTTCCCTCCAGAAGCCAGAATGTATACCTTCAAACTGGGGCAATGTCACAGTGAAGATACTGAACAAGTATGGTGACCACACGAAGTATGGACCACAGACACTTAAGTATTTCCTGTATGAGATGACTCTCTCCCATTTTGATGGATACAAGAGGCAATCTAACCATAATCTTCTGATTCTAAAAATATAGTCACAAGTAAATGCGAAGGAACTGAAATTATCCCATGTACATTACCAGGCTATAGTGCAATGAAACTGGAAATCACTGGCAAAAGAAATCCCAAGAACTTTATAAACACATGAAAATTAAATAGCACCTTCCTTAATAACCAATGGGCTACAGATGAAATTAAAGAATTTAGTTTCTCCAATTGAATGGTAACAACAATACAGCATATAGGAACTTACAGGACACAATGAAAGAAGTCCTAAGAGAGAAATTTATAGCAGTGAATATTAATATAAGGAACACAGAACAAAGGCAAATAAACAACTTAATGGTAAACTTCAAAATTCTAGAAAAAGGAGAGCAGGTTAAGCCAAACCTTGTATGAGAGAGAAAATTATAAAGATCAGAGCAGAAATTAACGCACTGGAGAATTTAAAAAAAATACAAAGAATCAATGAACCAAAGAGTTGGTTCTTTGAAAAATTACATTATCCAATGTTAACAAAAAAGGAAAGAGACTCAAATCCATACAATTAGGAATGGAAAGTATGAAATCAAAATGGACCCTGAAGAAATCTTAAAGATCGTAACTTGTATTCTAGGAAGATGGAAAATATAGATGAAATGGAGAGATTCTTAGATACATATGAAGACATAAGTCTTAAAAATCTATTATCAAAGAAATCAAAGTTGTGGGCTGGCCAAATAGCTCAGTGGGGGTTTGATCTCTGGGCCTGCCATGCCAGCCCCGGCCCGCCCCGGCCCCGGCCCCGGCCCCGCCCCCGGGGCATGCTGAGACTGCAATTGAGAGTGGGACTGGTGGCACATGCCTGTAATCCCAGCACCTGGGAGGCTATAAACAGGAGAATCACTATAGAGTCCAATCTAGCTGTGAGACCCTCAACACTCTGTAGACCTTCCCTAGAATACACTAAGAAAACAAACAAACAAACAAACAAACAACCAAGCTAAAAAACAAAAGAAATCAAAGATGTAGTTAAAAACCTACGAAAAACAACAACAAAAAAGCCCAGGTCCCAACAGATTCACTGCTGAATTTTACAAGAAATTTAGAAAGCCCTAATACCACTATGTCTCAAAATCTTTAATGAAATTGAAAGGGAAGCAATACTCCCATATTCATTTTTAGAAGCAAGCATTACCCTAATGCCAAAACTAGAGAAAGACCCAACTAAGAATCACAGGCCAATCTCCCTAATGAATATATGCAACAAACTTCACTACAATACTGGCGAACAGAATGCATCAAATCATCAAGAGGGATCAAGTGGGATGCAGGGAAATTGCAGCATAGGTACATCAATATATGTAATACATCATTTTTATAGACCCAAAGATAAAACTCCTATGATGATCTCAATAGATGCAGAAAAAGCTGTTGACAAAAATCTAGCACCCATTCATGATAAAAACCCTACAGAAAATTGGAATAGATGGCCTTTGTCTCTATCTCATAAAAGCCGTCTACGACAAACCAGTAACCAACATCACACTAAATGAACAAAAATTGAAAGTTATCTTTCTAAAATCAGAACAAGACAAGGGTGTCCACTGTTTCCACTCTTGTTCAGCATAGTGCTGGCAACTTTAACCAGAACAGTTACACAGAGAAAGAAATAAGGGAGTGATGATAGGAAAGAAAGAAGTTCAATTATCATTTGCAGATGACATGATACTTTACATAGAATACCCCAAAAACTTCATTTAATGCTCAAAAATTGATAGCATTCCTGTACAAAAATAACAACACTCAGAGAAATTAGGGAAACATCTTTCATGATAGCATCCAAAAAATTTAGATACCTAGAAATCAACTTAATGAAGAATCCAAAAGAATTCTACATTAAAAGCTATAGTACACTAAAAAAAAGATTGAAAATGGTATCAGAAAATGGAAAGATATCCCTTGCTGTTGGGTGGGAAGAACCAATACAGTGAAAATGGTCATATTTCTAAAACTCCTATACCATTTTGATGCAATTCCCATCAAAACTCCAATAGCACATCTCACTGAATTAGAGAAAATACTAAAATTCATTTGGAACTAGAAGAGACCTAAACTAGCAGAGGCAATTCTGGGCATTAACAGAAAGGCAGTGGACATCATAATCCCTGACTTGAAAGTATACTACAAAGCTACCATGATAAAAACAGCATGGTACTGGCAAAAAACAGACCTGAAGATCAATTGAACAGAGTAGAAGATGCTGACACAACTCCAGACATGCTCAACCACCTTATCTTTGACAAAGATGCCAAACATATACACTGAAAGAAAACTGCTTCAGTAAATGGTGCTGGGAAAACTGGCTCTGCACATGCCGAGGATTAAAACTGGACCCATATCTTTCACCATACACTAAATTCTAAATGGATCACAGATCTAAATATTACAAAAAAACATTATATCTGGTGGGAGAGAGAATAGGTAAAATTCTTAAAGACACTGGTATAGGCAAAGGCTTTATGAATAAAACCCGGATCCCACAGGAACTATCATGAAGAATCAACAAATAAAATCTTATTAAAAAGCTTTTGTGAAGCATGAGAAATGATCAAGAGTAAAGAGACAACCTACAATGTGGGAAAAATGTTTTGAGAGCTGTTCTCAGACAAAGGAATACTACTGAGAACATATAAAGAACTAAAAATAAGATCTCTCAAATTTAAAGACCCAATCCAAAAATGGGCTCTGAGATGAAGAAATACAAATAACAAATAAATATATGAAAAACTGTTCAACATCACTGGTTATTCAAAAGAAGCAAATGAAAACAACACAGACTTCATCTCGCCCTGGAAAGAATGGCTATTATCAAGAAATCATCCAATAACAAATGCTGGAGGGGCAGTGGGGAAAAGGAACCTTTCTCTATTGTTGGTAAGAGTGTAGACTGGTGCAATACCGGTGGAAATCAGTATGGAGATTTCTTAAAAAATTAGGATTGGAGGTCCCATTTGACACAGCTATTCTGGGTATCTTCCCAGAAGAATCAAAAACATCATACCACAGCGATATATGTGCACCCATGTCTACAGTAGCACATTTGTAGTATCTAGATCTTGGAAATAACCCAAGTGCCCATTAACTGAGGAGTGAATAAAAAGATGTGGTCTTTTTTTTTTTTTTTAAATTTTATTTATTTGTGTGTGTGTGTGTGTGTGTGTGTGTGTGTGTGTGGCCAGCTCAGCCCACCTGGGGGCGGGGCTGGCTGGCATGTGGTGCTGGGGGATTGAACCGTGGTCCCTGTGCTTTGCTAAGCTTGTTCCAAGTAGGTGCTTTAGACCACTGAGCCATCTCACCAGCCCCAAAACTGTGCCATTTTCTTTTTTTTTTTTTTTTTTGTGGAACCGGGGATTGAACTCAGATCCTTGCGTTTGCCAGTCATGCGCTTATCCTACTGAGCCATCTCCCCGGCCCTGATGTGGTCTTTTAATACAATGGAGTACTGCTTAGCCATAAAGAAAGATAAAGTGAACCAGACACATATGTGTAAACAGTCACTGTCCTCCTGAAAGAGTAAGTAAGGTCCAAAACATATAACAGATATTATAAAATGAGAAGAAACTTCAAAATGAAAGAGAAACTGGGCTGGGGCATGGAGAAAAGATGGAAGGGAAAAGCAAAACAGTCCCATATATCTATATATGTAAAAGACAGTTACACTATTAATTTCTCTTAGTTTATTGAAAAGAAAGGTTTGTGTTAATATTGTTTGGACAATTAAAAGCTGATATACTCTGAGTAACTAATTTAAAGATACCAATACACAACATATTAACCATTGTTACCTTCCTATTATCTTTGGAAATTCTCTCTCTCTCTCTCTCCATATATATATGAATGAAACAGGCCAGTATGTCAACAAATTCAATATAGCAATTAAGAGACACTTCCTATACTTATTGCAACTTTAAATTTGAAATGATTTGAAAATAAATGGAGGAATTATTGTGGTTAAAAAAGCCCTCAGATGCTTAGGAGTTGGATCTTCTGGGACATTTAATCATGCAACTCTGTAACAGCCCTGGAAATCCGGCAGGCCTCTCCTTGGAGGACAGGCTCTTGCTAGCCCATATTCTTAACATTCACACCAGTTCTATGCATTCTTTTATGCTATGCAAAGCAAGTTGACTTAACCCTTTTATCCCCAACTTAGCAAAGAGGGTTCCGTGGTGGTAAGCATATCTTCTGTCCCTCTAACCTGCTCTCTCTTAGCTATCTACTTATGTATCACCAGGACTAGGCAAGTTGCTTGGCCTTTTATTAGTAAAGCAGCTGAATAATTTATGAGGGCTGCATAGGGCCCATTAGAAGTGCCAGAGCAGTAATAACTGGTTTAGGACTTTGCTTACTCAGGGCTAAAGTTTAATTTGTCCACAAATGCCCCAGCTTATAAACCCATCCTGCAGGTCTAACCTGCTCTCTGCTCTACAATCACAGGGCCTACCATGCTCTCCTCTTTGATGTGTTCCTGTTGGTGCCATCTCGGAGGCCAACAAGCAAATCTAACCTCAAGATGACTGAAGAGTCATACCCTAGTGCTACATTTCCTAAATAAGGCTACTAACCCCTTTTCCTCCTTGAGATGGGGTGAAGAAGGGGTTTCTCTCACTATGTTGCCTCGATTGGCCTAACCTCACAATCCTGCCTCAGCCTCCTTAGTAGCTGGGCTTACCACCACATGCTGAAATTTTCCCTTCTTAAACTTTTGATCAGACTGAAGGAAAGGCACTGGTGGCTGGTTCATAGCCCACCAAAGCAGAGGCAGATTCAGAGTAGACAGAAAAGCCCTTCTGTTACCTGCAGTAAAAGGTGAGACTGTGTAACAGTGTCTCACTACCAGTATGGGTACTGCATGTGAACTGAGGGTACATATGGCAGGATTAAGAAAATGCGGTCTGCTATTTATCAAGCCAATAAACTTTGCTGAGGCTGAGTTTTTGCATCTGTGAAACAGAAACTACAGTGTTACTCTCCTGACAGAACTAAGGCTAGGACCAAGACTGTAGTGTACTGTAAATACTCACTAAATAAAAGCTATTATTATTAGAAATTTAGATCATGAATAAACCTTAGTGAAATCTAACCTAAGCCTTTCGTCTTATGAAAACTAGCAAGGGCCAGAGAGGTATGTGACTTGTTCATGCCAGTGTTCATGAGATTTCCAGTCTGGGCTCTGTACTTTTTGGGGTACTAAGACCATTTCTCTAAGACAGCAGGGAGGTGATTTTGTTTTTTGAATTTTAAAATAATCAAAATGTTACCTCAGAAACATTGTGCGCACCCATTCATGTATAGCCAGGCACTATCTAGTGTATTCAGTATTGATAAGTTAAATGGTCCTCGCCCTTGCACATCTCACGCTGGCGATGGAAAGAGTGAGAAGGAAGGCAGGGATGGGAGGGTTGGAGTCAGGACACTGAAACCCCTTCACAGAGATTCACTGCCGATTCTTCAGCTATCACTGGGAAGATGGTATTGTAACCCTGGTTTCAGCATATGAATACATAAATATTCATGAGTATATGATAAGAAGTCACAGAAAGTGGCATTGCCCTCCAAAAATTTTCATTCTTCAGCAATCATATCAGAAATAAACACACTACCCATAATGACTTTATGAGAATAGACCCTTGCAGCCTCTGGTCTCATGTGCCTCGCTATTCTGGTGCAGATGGCCGGGTAAAGGGAAAAGGGCACCTGACTAATTGAAGCACAGTTTATTTCATTCTCTTCCAGGTGAAGTTCACTTCTCTACCCTCTCAAGGTTGGATTCTGCACCCTTGGCATTTGTGCTATGTGCCATGAAATTTCTGCTCCAAGAACCAGTTCAGGGATCAAAGAACTGTTCTGAATGTCTCAGTTTGGGCCAGTTGAGGGAGGGAATGGTGGCAGAGGCAGGCCACTCACCCTGCCATGCAGCCGCCCTCCTCCACAACGGGGCCATTGAACAGGCGCCACAATAGAGGGCTGAGGATAAAAGGCCGAAGGAAAGCATACAGAGTCCCCTTGCACAGACTCGGTCATTCATCGCCAGGCAAACGCCAATATCTGGGAACAGCAATCTCAATTTCTGCAAATCCTCCAACCTGCAACAGCTGCTAGTGACTCTGGTGGGCGGCTTTGCTGCTTACGCGAGTTTGCAATACTGAGCCCTGGCCCTGAGCCAAGGAGACATTACTTAGGTTAGAGACACGCTGGCTGCAGAGAGCAGCAACAATGGACTTCACAGCTTATAAAGCTGCTTACAAAGGGCTCCCGTGTATTTCAAAAAGCACTTCAGATAGCTGGTGAGAGAAGCTATCTGCACAAACGCATTCAAGCAGTTTATTCCTAACCCACTTAATTCAAGGTTTCTGTCAAGCCAGGACATAGTGGAGGTAGGTGCAGAGGACAGAGAGGGGGCTGGAGGGCCTAGCCGCTGGGGACACAGTTAAGGCCTATCTCCTTCCCCTGGAGCACCAGCTCAGCAGGACAGGCAGGGCCTGGCAGCAACCAGCCCTTTACCTGGATTAAAAACAACAAAAATGTGATTGATAAAAGTCTTTGAGCTGCACTTTAGCGAACTGGTTGCCTCAACTACTTTATCAGCATCGTTAAGTACATTTATAAAGTTACTGAAGGAACACCGAGTGCCATCTAGATGGCTCCTGCCACTCCACCCACTGCACCTTCATGTGACTGCACGGGTGATGGATGCCAATGCGTGCAGCTTCGCCTTGTAACTCTGGAGTCTCCAGGGACCCCCTCACTGCGCCACGTACCCAGGCTTGCCTAGACAGGCAGGGCTTGGTTTCTGCAAAACAGTTCACCAGGTACCAGGCATGGAGACTGAAACCAGCTAAACATGAACACAAACTCTCGGGTCTGGAACAGGAAACCTGTGGAAGCCAAAATAAGTACAAGCTAAGCACTAAGTGTGCCCCAAATGGACCATTTCCATGGAGAAAAGAGGCACACAGAGAGTTAATAATTAGCAATTTTGTCTCATCCATCAACTTTTAAAAAAGAACTTCATGAGTGCTTTTGTTTATGATGAGCTAACATAAAGATGTGAAATAGGACCCAGCTTTGCGTGAACTCATATATTTAAATGGAAGGATCCCTCACATAACTAAGGGTTCCATTTGGCAAGTCAAACAATGTTTATAGTGCTGGGTGTTCTGATTAAGACAGTGCCTCAGGCTAAGAAATTAACAGAATTAAATTACATATACAAACCTATATCAAATACATGGGGCAGATTAAGAAGAACAGGCCATATCCTACTATACTGAAGGGACAAAATCTACCAACTCCCAAGCCAGTCCTCCTTCCAATGGGATTCCAAGACTTTATTTGTCTGTCTGTCTGTCTTTCTTTCTTCCTTTCTCTCTCTTTCTTTCTTTCTTTCTTTCTTTCTTTCTTTCTTTCTTTCTTTCTTTCTTTTTCTTTCTTTCTTTCTGCAGAACTGGGGATTGAATGCAGGCCTTTGCGCTTGCCAGGGAAGCGCTTATTTTGAGCCATCTCCCTGGCCCGAACATACTGAAAACAACCAAGACTTATTTTCTAGAGAAATAAGAAGCAAATATGATATGGTGTTGTAAGGTTGACCTCACAGCATGAAATGGGTCAACATGAAAGTAGGCTTGTAAAGCTATTTCCACATACCAGGCAATTTCTCTTATTATTGTATAATATGCTGTGTGTAGCAATGAGATGCTTAAAGGGATAAAGGCTCTTTTATTACAATGGTGGAAACAGAACCCAAGGCCTCACACATAGTAGGCAAGTGCTTTACCACTGAGGTGTACTGCTAGTCCAAAGGCTACGTTCTGAATTAAATGACCCATGTGTACTTGGGCCATCAGCTTCAAGGCAACTCTTTACATCTTGGCTCTTCTGGCAGCTGATTAGCAGAATGAATACTACATGGGAGAAAACCTTTGGAAAGAAGGTAAGGAACTAGCTTAGGCCAATGGTAGGATTTTTGCTTGCCTACCCAGAGTATACACCTATTTCCAATCCAATGATGGATTTTTCTTGTTATGTTTGAAAAGGGAAAAAGCATCAATAGGAAAAGTCCCTGTAACAAAATCTGAAGAACCAAAATGAGAGATCACAGAGGTAATGCACAATGGCATGAATGCAGGGCTGGTACCCAGAGCTCACTTTCTGCCCTCAGGATGCTGCCAGGAATCAGGAAAGACTCAACAGGAAGAGCTGGGCAGGTCTGGGAAGCTTCAATCATCACAGGGCTATGATCCAATTCCGATTTGGTTCTTGTGCTCTAGATGCTGAAGTTCCCATCTGCCAAGAGCAGTAGCTGCCCAAGAGGACTTAACTCCTGGCAGCTCTTACTTAAGGAGCCTACCACTAAGTTGGCATGTTATAATCTAATATTGAATATGCTGTACTGTAGTGCAATCTAATGCTTCTTGTCAAGAAAAAGCACCCTGAAGCCATACACTATTTCCTTTTCCAATGTCAACCAATAACTGGTGTTAACAAATAAGTACTCACTAATAGACTATTTAAAAAATGGACATGAGCACCAATACAAGAACACAAGTATTTGTTACCCTGTCTGCATAACCACAAAGGGGAGGAGGAAACTCACTCTAACCAAACAAAGGCAAGTTGCTTACAAGCAACACCACGTGAAGGGGGAAGATGGCCACTCTACGCAATATGCCTATTTTGATTCAAGGGGCTGGTCTGTCGTTAGCAGTTTTCAATCAGAAGCACTCATGAATAGGTCTAAACTTGGAAAAGGGGGAAAAAAAATCCCTATCAAACAATGAGAATCAAGAGTAAGAAAGAAATAGCAGTTTGCTGGCAAAGAGACTAAAATACATCAGGGCCTCAGAGGAGTTATTTCTGCATTCCCTCCACATACGACATCATTCATGAAGAAGGCAACGGTACAAATATAGCATAAATGTCGTCTGCTCTAGCTTGTAATTTAAAATGCAAATGCTAATGAGTGAACTGGTATATCAGTGGAGTTAATAACCGCATGCCTAGCACAGGGCTGCATCCAAAACACACACAGAGAAGAGACAGACACCATGTTCCAATTTAAAAATAAAAACACCCAAATTAACCCTAGAAAAATCACTAGCAGATGTACAAGCTCAGGAAAGAGAGGCACATAAGGGCAGGGAACTGGGAACTTCTCCACCAGTGGCAGAATAAGGAGTTGGTTTAAATATCTTCCTACACATAGGAAAGGTAAGCCATGGGAATTAATAGGGTTTATTTAGGAATGTTATTATAAAGCAGCACAGGGAATTAAGTATAACAATGAAACACTATAGAGAATCTAGAAAGCTCAAGGAGTTTCTCAAAATCTACTCCAGGAGCTTGTATGCCAAGCTTACCAAAAATCGTATCAGATGAAGACTCATTTATTAGAAATCAGGTCAGCATTGCATGGGTTAAATAAAGCAGGGAAAGGTCTAATGATGAAATAACATGACTTTGAGAATGTGGCTGTGCCTCAGATGTCCTCCAGATCATGCAAGGAATGTCTGTGAGCAAGTTCTCTCTACCAAGTCTGTAGGATCAATCCTACAGCAGTGAGATGAACAGCAGCTTCCTGAAGATCTGAAATGCCTGACGGCCAAAAGGAGGATGTGCTTGGGCTGGTGGCCAACACTCAACACCTCACACGCTTTAATAACCACTCAAAACTGCACATACCAGTTAGGCACAGTCAAACCCAGCCCTTGCACTAGCTGGGCAAGTCTTGGTTAAACTTTCTGAAAGAAATTCACAGTGACTAGGGACATGGGGCTAGGGGGGGAGGGAAGACCACTTTTTTAATGACTGGGACCAATTTCACTTATTTTTAAAATACAGTTAAATCTGTTTGAGAAGGAGATGTGAGTGGTGGTTCCTATAGCAACAAGGATGAAGTCCTATAGGCAGTGTGTATTCTTCACCCTGGGGCTTCCCATTACTAGATTTCAAAGCATTTCTCTTTAATTTCAAATTACGAGACCTCTTATTCTCCCTCTCCTGCATCCAGGTTCTGCCATTTTCTACTGTTAGTCTGGCTAAACAGACCTTCCCACAGGGCTGGGCTGGTGGACAGGAGCCCAGGGCAGGATATGCAGCTGGCCATGGTTACTGCTAAGTGGCTGCTGGAAAACACCAGTAGGTTGAGAAGATGGTACTAAAAATCCACACTGAAATGCATTCTTGGAAAGCCACAAAATATGTAATGGACACAAACCAAGAGACAGGTGCTGCTATCAGACACATGACAGTGAAGAAAAGCCAGATCTGGGAAGCTTTCCATTCCATTCCCCAATACCCCCTGGAAGACAGCAGCTTAGACAACCCTAAGCAGACTGAGAGGAAAGCTTAAAGTCAGAGGCAAGGAAATAGAATTGAAAAAGAAGGCTTGGGGTAGGAACTCATAGAGCCAGCTTCTTCTGTACCATGCTATGGACCTTGACCCTAGCTAAGATCCCCCCCCCCCGACTCACCTGTATTAAAACTATAAAGTGGTAAAGGGTAAGAAAACACTAGCCAAAGTCTTTAAGATTAGAAGAGCAGAAGCACTAGTCAGAGAATTGGGGAGGAATCGTCTCACTGACCTATCCATCCAAAGACAACCAAAACACCTCTTTGCTTGGCATGGAAACCCAGCTGAGATGGGGAAGGCTGAACAAGCCTTATAGGCAGGCACACATCCTTAGCTGTCCAATGGACTTAACAGGATGTGACACTGTGAAGACCAGCTATCCACAGTTACAGGAGCCCCTAGCTAGGCTAGCACAGAACTGCCACATGGGCCTTACTGTCCCCCTCACCTCCACATCACCAGCACCACATCAGGGTAGCAGGCCAGTCTGACGGCAATAATTAATTAGAAAACAGGAAGGCAAGAATTCTTTAGGTGTTTTAGCTCTAAGGTTTGTGACTGCCTTAAGTAATACTGAAAAAATCTTATATTATTGATCACTTTATTCATTACTGTCTCAATAAGTATAAAATACCTAAATTAATTATTAAACAAATTGAAGCTCTTTCTCTTACAGTGAAGCACTCCATTACAACCTCGAAGTTGGTCCTCGGACTACTCATCTCAGGTAAAAGCGTTTTTAGGTTCTTACCATGCAGATCACTCTCTTGATCCAATCCATCTGCCGTCGGCAAAAATCCTCCATAAATGGGTACACCCCAGAGGGAACACGCAATCAGAGGACCACACTCAAAAGCCTGCCCTGCCATTGGCCCCATCCCTTTGGGCCCTATGCTCCTAGATTCACGGCCCAGGATGGCTTCATTTGTTTCCAGTGTCACAACACTCACCTTTGATGATCTCTGGGTTGTTTTTACTTGTATGTAAATTTAAGGTCTTTCTTACCCTTATCCTTTATAAAATTATTTTTTTCTTCAC
Source organism: Octodon degus (assembly GCF_000260255.1). NCBI lineage: Eukaryota > Metazoa > Chordata > Mammalia > Rodentia > Octodontidae > Octodon > Octodon degus. The sequence continues at coordinate 4,232,221 of NW_004524736.1, read as the reverse complement.
ACGTATGCATTTGTTACTTCAGTACATACAACTATCTGGTTGAAGGCTGGAACTCTATCACATATTTCTTTTTCTTTTTATGTATTTGGTACAGAGTCTCACTACATAGCTTGGACTCGTAGTGATCATCCTGTTTTCAGCCTCCCCAGCACTGGGATTACAGGTGCACGCCACTATGCTTGGTCTTGGTGGCCTACTCAGCATGCCTAGGGGTGGGGCTATGTGGCATGTGGTGCCTGGGATCGAAACTTGGTCCCTGCACTTGCCTAAGCAGGTGCTTAGTCTGCTGAGCTATCTTGCTGGCCCTCTCTCATATATTTCTATGTTCCTATCATTGTGCCTAGTAGATATAAAAGAACTGTTCAATAAACATTTGCTTTGAGAATGACTGATGGGTAAGTCTATTTCTTGTAGGCAACTCTTCCTCAGAACTGATACAGGCAAAGTTCTAACTAAATGAATTGCACCTAACTTGCCAAGAGCAAATGTTCCAGATCCTCTTGGATGTAAAAATGTTATTTCCCCTGGGAAGTCTTTTCCATACCCCAACTAACTGTTCTTTCCTCCGTATTCTTGCTATGGGTAGAATATGGTTTGTCTCCTCTGAAAGTCATGCTGCAATCTGACTGCCACTGTGGCAATGCTGGGAAATGAGGCCTTTACAGACTGACTGAAGGCAGTAACCCCTTTTTCAAGGGACTGGATGAGTCACTACAAGGCTGGGCTGTTACAGAATGAGACGTCACACCTTTACTTTGCCTCTTCTACAGGAGCTCACTTGCTCATTAGCCGTTCCATCACAAGTTGAAACAGCAGGAGGCTCGCAGCGAAGCTGATGAGAATTTGGCACCATGCTCTTGAACTTTCCAGCTTCCAGAACCATAAGCCAGAATAAACTTCTTTTCTTTATAATGTGCCCATTCTTAAGTATCCTATTATAGCAACAGAAGACAGACGAAGATAATTCTTATGGTATGATACATTTTTGATAATTTTTTATTTTTGTCTTCATATGGCTGTCTAGAGTATCAGATTACAAGCTATTCAAGAGCAGAAATTATCTTATTATGCACTGTCTATTGCAGACTGCCTTTCTTATAGTGTACTTACAAAAGACATTGGCCTTGTCAAAAAATATTTCCCATATCTCTGTGTGTGTGTGTGTGTGTGTGTGTGTGTGTATGTAGTAGGGATTTAACCCACGAACTTTGTGCTGAGTTTTATCCCCAGCCCTTTTTAATTTTAATTTTTATTTGTCTTCTTGAGGGAAGATATCACTGAATTGTTAAGTTGTCCAGGCAAGGCTTGAATTTGCAATTCTTCTACCACAACTTCCCAGAGTGCTGGGATTACTGGCATGTGCCACTACACCTGGCTTGGCCAAACCTGTTAATCACACTAATTTTTTCTTACAAGTGACCTAATAGATTCTCTGAGATGAACATAGTTCATGTAATCCCTATAATTTTGTCAGTAAGAGTAGAGAAGTAGAACAACTGCAGTGAAGTCTCATATCAGGCTGCCCGTTCTCAGTAATGGGACTCAACTGAAAACAAGTAGGCAGTGGAGGCAGAATCAAACTGGGAAGTCCCAAGAGAAAAAATACCCCACTTTACAAATATCCATTAAGTTGCAATTCAATTAAAGCATCTGAAAGGAATTCATAAGTATCAGCAGACCCTGTAATTGCTTAATTAAGGATAGAAGCCCAGCAAACACAACCACAATAACAGCCTGATTCATTAGCACCTCTGTGCTAGCAGAATGGGATTTCTCACTTGAACATACATTGGCTTTAATTTTGTAATTTGGTTAGGCACTGGTAATCAATGGGGATCTACCATTCCCAGGGCCAGGAGATGAGGAGGATATTCCTATTTACCTTTCTTCCCCTCCGCTCATTACAAGTTTTTGGTCTACTGAAACAGGCAGTTGATATATTCCACTTAGGATTGGCTAGCGAAGAGATATTAAAAAGAAGGAAATGAGGTACTTTATATAATGGCATGCATGACAGAAGGACACATAGCCAAATCCTTAGATCACCATACACAAATCCATCATTTATTAAATCTCAGACACCTAGAACCTTCCTCACTGTCTCCTCGTTAGATAGAATACAGCTCCAGAGGGGAGCTGTAATCAAAGACAGAAGAACTTTCTTAAATGCCAAAGGGCAGTCTCATTTTCTAGTCTTGTTTCATGTGACTAGGTAACTGGTTAATTATATGTCACCTGCTGTGATCCACATGGGAACTCCCTGCCAGGTAGCTGCTGCCTTCGAGGCAGTTTGCTCCCCAAGTTCTGTGCAAGATGAGTGACATCCATCCTGCTGCCCTCCCCACCTGCCCCAGTCTATAAATTACAGTACTTACTGCTGTACCATTCCGTAAGAAAAAGAAAATGCAAGTAAAGGGCGGAAACTGAGCTGGCAGAAGGCTCCATATAGTTAAGATTCCTTAGATCAGGTTTACAGGACATACCTTGATACCTGCTATGCTTAGCCAAGAGGACGACTTTCTGAATTGGGCCCTCAGCGTGACACTGATAACCGAGAGCTAAGAAGATAATTCAAATTAAGGAAATGTCATAAAAGAAACATAAGCAATAGAAAAAACACTCCACGTACACTGGTGCTATTAAAAAAAATAAGAATCAAGGGACAGGTGATTTGCAAATGCGTGCCTCAGTCTCTCCTTTCAGACAAGATACCAAAATAGAATGTGATACCCATGACAAGTAAATCTAAAACAAAGATTGAGGGTAAGCTGCTTTTGTTCTAATGTATGGGGCTCACTAAATGCTAGAGGAAGGAAAAGGATGCTTTTAAATAAATGCAGGCTGCCTGGGGCTCCTGGCTCCCCTGCTGCCTCAGGACAAGAGTTGGCTGTGATTGGCCCCCAAGACTGAACTACGTCTGCACAGGAGGCCACAGCAGCAGGCAGAGGGACCTTGAGCAGTCTCAGCTCAGGGGGTGCAAGGTCACCTGCTCACCAACCAAACCTAAGCCAGGTGCTCAGAGGACTGAAGGGCAAGAGCTCTCAGGAGGCACTGACCTGTTAGCTGCAGCTGACTTTGCCCAGCCCCACCTGCTCTCCCATCTGACCAAGCAATCACTTCACATACAGGGGTGCAGGAACCGTGACAGAGAGGCCAGCTGGCTTGGGCCAAATGCCACTCCCTATCAAGCTGTGGGGCCGTCTGCCCAAAAAAGGCCACATAAAAATGGAAAGAGTCCACTGCAACTTAAAGTACAGAGGCCTCTCCAAAGGCTGGGATTAATGAGAGTAGTAGGGAAGGAACTGACCGCTAGTTCTCTTGACTTTCCCCTGGAGAATCACAACCGCAACTCCCTCCTTGCTGCTCAGAGACATCATTCTCTGTGCAGTTCCATTTTTACAGCATGGCACTGCATTCACCAGACTCCAACAAGGTGTACCCATAAGAATCATGTTCCAGTAAACACTTTCACAACACAGATGCCGTCTGTTCCTGTCCTCACCTTCACTGCTGCAGCTGGTCCCAAGGACCTAGGGGCCATTCTCATGGTAAGCAGACTCCACACTCACCTTCTCAGCCATCTCACCCATTCAGCTCCTGTAAGTCCCTGCTCTATTCACTATCCCCTTGCAGCTGTTCTGAGTCCCTTTTCAAAATTCATAGCAGGGTTTCTCAACTTCTAAGATGCATTATTCCTCTAATATTCTCTCACTTCATCTTTTTCATATCCTCATTCGCCCTGAAGATTTTGTTGAGGGCCGGGGAGATGGCTCAGTAGAATAAGCACTTCCCTGGCAAGCGCAAGGGCCTGAATTCAATCCCCAGTTCCGCAAAAAAAAAAAAAAAGATTTTGTTGAGTCCTACATTCAACAATTGCTATTATGAAAACAGTAGGTACATTGAATAGCTTTTCTAAATATATGTGCACCTTCCTGAATCTTGAACAAGAGTTACAGTTCTACAACTACTCAAGGAGCTGACAACCTTACAGTATTACTTTGTTTGGTTAGCTTTCACTCTTCTGCACTACTTTGCATTCTGTGAGGACTTTGGGCTGCACAGCGGCTGCCAAGTCTATTCCTTACTGCACCTATGTACCGCTCAGTCACCATGAATCTGCCTGTAATTGACTTCATTCTGATGTATACTGACAAGGGGTACCTGTGACTTTCTGACTGATAAACAGTACGAAATCATTTCATCCTTTTTTGTGTACTGATTTTCTTTTTCACAGACCCTGACACTGCAAACTACTTGAAATTCTGTGCTCCTTTGACATCCAGAAGACCACAGGGCCTTCCAGTCTACTATGTTTTCTCTGCCCCATTCTTCCCAAGGTGATGTATTCCATGGTATTTACTCCGAAGAGCCTATAGCTGCCCACTCCCTGGCTTTAAGGCTTTGCTGAGGCTCCTCTGCTGAGGTGGCGCACTTCCACAAAAACTTCAAATAACACACATTGAAAATCAAACCAGGTACCCATTCTTCAAACCAATCCCTACCTTCTGTTGCCCCAATTATGGACATCACATCTACTCAACTGTTCAAGCTTAAGACGCTTGAATTCTCTCCCCTAGACTGACCACCAGCACCTACTGCCTGCCAAAAAGTAGTCATTCCAGGAATCCTGTCTAGTCTACCTCCTACATGTTTCCAATTTTTTTCTCCTCCACTGCCAGATTTAAGGACTCTACCTTCTAAGTCTGTTCTACTGTACCCGGGTTTCATTAATTTTTTTCTTTGTGGAACTGGGGAATGAACTCAGGCCTTTGCACTTGCCAGGGAAGCACTTATTCCACTGAGCCATCTCCCTAGCCCCTTGGTTTCATTAATTCTAATATACTGTACTTACCAAGTTTCTTAGAACAAATCACACCAATGTTCCTACCTTTTAGTCTCTAAAGTCGACAGGATAATCTGAAGGAGAAGACTATCTCTTGTCCCCTGACCCCCAGTACTGGGGATGAAATCCAAGGCCCTATGCATGCTAGGCAAGCAAGCCCCACCTCACTTTTTATACTGTACCAATAACAAAGGGTGCATGGTGGCCCAGCTATTCCACCTATGCACTTATAAATGTTTCCCTCCTACCAAGAGAGCAAGCTTCTTTATCTTTCAAAACACAGCCCAGGGCTGCATATAGCTCCTCAAGTAAGTGTTCCCTAAATTCCACCTAGGGAATCCACTGCTTCCTGCTGGCTGCTAGATCTGTGTTTTGTCCATAGTTATATTCTCTTATCTAGTGCCCACCACTACAGCTTATATACACATCTGTCTTGCCTAGAGGGCTTCCTGAGGCCTAGAGCCATTCTTTCCTGACTATTCTTTGTGATAAGGAGATAGACAACACAGAGCTACTTGGTCCAAAAGCTGAGGGGAACACCAGGAACACCAGGAGCCTCTTTGTGGGGAGCTCATTACTCAGGCCAAAGGAGGTTGGTACAGCTGCTGTCCCTAACTTATTCTATCAGGGGATGGGCGGGAAGCTGCCTGGCAGAGCCACAGCTACATGCACACACACTGCAAATGATGGCACTGCAGATGACTAAAATCTCCTGACATAGATCCTAAATCTCTTAGGGAAGGAAACAAACTCATTGATGATGTGTTTTACAGCAGGCTTATTCTAGGATTGTCTCATTAAACCCTCCCAACAATTTTGAGAGGCAAGAAACCATTGCCACTTATGACTAATGTGCACACGGAGGCTTCAACGGGATAAATAACTTCCCTAAAATCCTGTTTGTATATGATAGAGCCAGGATTCAAGTTGTGATGTGCTTTTCTCAAAGGTTTTCAGGGTCCTGTGTCCCTGACAGGTTTCTAAGGAACCAAAACATGTATAATTGAACAACATATATAATGGCAAGAAGACAAATGTAAAGATTACACCTTTTATCATTTGCTTCTGCGCAGCCTATCTTTCAGAATGTTAGTTAACCCAGCCAATGTCTAGGAATTGTGAAGCTGAGGCTAATGCCAAGTCCTTAGAGTAACTGGCTGAGGCAGAGCCGAGTGGCCAGACGGCTTGTGTCTAAGTAAGGGGAAAGGAGAAGCATTTTGCAAAACACTAGAGCCAAGACAGGTCCGTGCTCTGAGCCAATTCCATTCTAGTAACTCTGACTTTAAAATCTAAACTTCAATGTTTTCTTGGCCCTGTAGCTCTGTGGGCAAGTCTGCCTGGAAGAATTGTAGTTTCTCTTTTCCCCTCTGAGGATAAACACTATGCTACAAAAGGACGCTTTTGGTTTTTTCAGAAAGACAGTAGAAAACAAGTTGAATATATAGCTCAAGCTCAGTAACAAGAACTCACTAGTTAGAAGGTACAGAAAAGGGCATAAATGACTCCCTGAAAGGACTTCACTTCCTCCCCGCAAGCTCTGTGACACCTCAGTGTACTACGGCCCACACAGAAGGAAACAGAAGGTGTGGATTTGCTCCAGCCTTCTTTCCCAGAGCTGGCCCTACACTTGGGGTCATACTTTGTCCGTTCAGAAAGCCTGGGTCACCAGCATCAAGTTGCTAAGAGTGTGTGATGATGCCCTGTGGAGAAAAGGTGGCCAAAGGGCAGCAGTGAGCTTCGCAGTCATGTGTTGGGGGAGTAACTTACCTCACATTACTCATCCCATTGAGTTGGGGCCTGCAGGGGTCCCCTATCCAGATGAGAAACTACCCATCCCTTCGAAGAAAAGGAGGCCTAGTCAATCTGGCAGGGGACAGCAAGCATGGTTCCGGCTTTTCTTCCCCCACAACAAATTCTATTCAAGAATGCAACAGAAGAAATGCTGAGGCAACAGGACAGCAACAGAAAAGGCACCAAGCATCTGGGGAGCAGGACAGCATATATCCTTTGTGAGTGAATGACAGCAAGGGGGGTGGGTGTGAGATGACAGCCTTCCTTCCAAGTCCATAGTTCTCTGTGAAGCACTGACTAGACATAAATAACTTTATTATTTGCCAGCAGCGAAGAAATGAAGCAGTTTGCTCCCTGAATATATAAATGTAAATTGTTCAAAGAGCACAGTTCATACATAGTCCTGCTAGCTTGGGAGATATTAAGCTACTAGAAAAGATAGGATAATAGGGTGGTGCATTCAGCTAGCAAAGAAAGGAGAAAGGTGTGTGCCAGCATGCACTCCTAGAGCAACAAAATTACTGCCAGTGCAAGAGACTGTGAAAGTGACATCATACCTGGGGTTCCACACAGGACTAAGATCCTGTTGACACTTAAAAGAAGAAGCAAATAGCACTGCCCCGAGAGCCCCACGGGCAGGGTGGCTCAGGTATTCTACAGCCTGCTCAGGACCAACAAGCAGGGGCAGGTGATATGAAGTGGGTAATACCAACTATAAGAATTCCATTAGTGATGATTTCTTTATGAGGCTGTGCACTGTCTTTTAACAACTTTGCTCTCCTACATCCTGTGCTTCAGGGACTAGAAGAGCAAGAGCAGGATGTAACGCTGGGTCTGAGACCACTGGAAAGGGTGTGTCCATATCCTATTTCACGATGGAAACAGCCAGGTGGGACCCTGGGCCTACATAAGCCACAGGGAAGGGTGTGTGACCTCCAGGGGTGGCATCTGAACTCCAGGAAGGATGCTCAGAGTAATATATAACACAGAGGACTTACCTGCAAGCAAAAAGGTGATAAGGCAAGTTTCCTTTGGCAAATAGAGCTTGAGGCGAGACCCACTGAAGACATACTCCACCACAGCTTCTGAGCGCCCTGCCCGTTGAAGGAAGGGCAGGAACTGCTTTGCTTTTTGGGTATCCTGGAGGAGAAAATAAGAAAGGAATCATGGGAAACTAGTGGAACCCAAGTAAATGTTTCTGTCAGGAGTAGGATAAAAAAGTCTGGCAGACCACAGGCAGCTAAGTAAGTAACCTCAAAGAATCAGACATTTCTGAAACAATGACACTGACTCTATGCTCATGTAGCCTAAATAGAAGAAACAGCTAAACAACAGTTTCTGGGACATTCTCACTCACCGGATGCTTCTGTTCCATCACTAAACAATGTTATGAGAGTGCCTGGAAGCTGCAGGCACAATTTTCCTCTGAGACCTTAAGAGCAGCTCATTTAAAAAGTGAGGTCATAGGGCTGGTGAGATAGCTCAGTGGACTAAGTGCCTGCTTAGGCAAGTGTAGGGACCAGGGTTCAATCCCTGGTACCGCATGCTGCATCAACCCCACCTCCAGGCGCGCTAGCAACCTGGCCACTGAGTCCCTGAGTGGTGAAGCAAGCCTATAATCCCAGTGCTGGGGAGGCCAAAAATAGGGGGATCATTGTGAATTTGAGTTGCATAGTGAGACCCTCTGCCAAACACATAAATTAAAAAAAAAAAAAAAAAAGTGAGCTCCAATGACGAACCCTTCTATAGAGATTCATTTAGGCTTTGATTTTTCATTACCATTAGCCCCCCCCCCCAATAACAAACAAAAAAATCCCCCAGCAATGCCCACGCTGTGTTTGACAGCCTCTAAAACTCTTCTCAGGAAACTAGAAAGACTCCATCTGAATTTTAATCTTGAATTTTAGGTTATATAAAGCCAAGCCTTTTCTTCTTTGTGGGTACTGGAGATTAAATCCAGGCCTTACCACTGAGCTACATTACCAACCCTTTTTAAAACTTTTTTTTTTTTTTTTTTACTTTGAGCCAGAGTGTCGCTCAGTTGCTAACCTGCCCAGGCTGGGCTCCAACTTCCGATCCTGCTGGAATTACAGGTGCACCCATCACGGCTGGTGCAGAATTGTTTCTCAACCTTGAGATGAGCGCCACCTGCCATGGCACCAGGACAGCACCTCCTGCTCATGAACCTTTGGGGATGAGACAGAACCCAGCGCACACTGGTCCTACCCAGGGAGCTCTGTAACAGTAAGATGTGCTCCATGGAGCCAACACCACATCATGTCAGCACAAATAGTTATAGAAACAATAAAAACACATAAAACCTGCTAGCACTTCCTAAACTTTTTTCATACATCAACACAAAGTCCAGAACCTCAGGAGCCTCAGAGCTCTCAACTACTTACTGAGGAGCCAAAGGCCTTCATTCCCTTTCAGTTTCTCAAGCTAATTAAACAGATGATAGAGTAAGCAAGCATCAAAGCATCACATCGCATATGGTGGGGGAATGGGTGATGGGGGTTAGAATTTCAGATGTTTCTAGCCTGATGAGCAGAAGTGTAAATTCTGAAGGACAGCGAGTTCCACGTACTTTCCTGGCTCTTGTGACACAGGCAGTCTGCACACAGAGAGCTCTTCCTTTCTGATTCTTCTCCTAGCAACCAAGTGATTGTATCTAAATTAATGTACTTTAGATAATCAAGTTATTTCAGAGTTTTCACAGCAGCCAAAGGGGTTCCTCTCACTCGGAAGCAATAGGGTAGGCTGGGATGAAAACAATATTTAGTGATGAGATTCATGCCTCCCTTCAAACCGATTCTTAGAGAGAAAGGGTTTCTAATGGTGCGCTGGTAAAAGGTAAACTACCAATGAGCTTTAGTGGGCTGGACACTCCCCCAGTGAACACTTACATGACATACAGTCTATACATATACAGAAGGAAAAATGCCTTTCTGGCAGTTGGCTGGAGTCCAGAACAGTCAAGCAAGACAAATGCTCCATGGGAACAAAAGTACCACCTGATTAAAATCCTTTTTCCATACTAGTCTAAATCTGGGACATTATTCATGAGCTGAGCCAGTAAGTCAACAACAATTATCAAATTGATTATTGCAAATCATGAGGCAACCTAATGTCTCTGAAGAGAAGCAGCCTCCCCCTCAAGGCTGGAGCAATCTACATTTTTGAGAAATAGACTTGCTTACCACTCTCTTGGATGTGCTTGTCTGAGAATAAAAGCTATAGGAATTAACAATAACACGGGTGTGTACATATGCATGCTTTAATGTTAATACCAAGAAGGAAACTGCAGCAAACTCTTGTTAAAGCTCCCACAGCAGATAAGCAAAGTATCACCTACTTCACCAGGACAGGTACTCAGACTGAGAATAGCAAAGGGCTGTCAAAGAGACCTTACTGATACTATATAGTAACAGGACGTTCCTGACCTCATCTAGTCTCAATTAACAACCCAACAGGCCAATCCCAGAAAACATATGAGAAGATGAAGACGGAAGACATGGCACTAATTACAGTAAAATTACAAATGAAGGCCAACTATGAAAACTGAAGACATGAAAACAAAATTTAAAAGCCTACCAGAAATGCCATGCTTATGTACAGGCATAAAATCACAAGTCAAAACACAGAGCTCCTGGTCTTCATGAAACCAGTGTTCAATGCACATCTACAAAAAAAAAAAAAAAAAAGCACTTCTACCGAATGAAGTAACCAAAATATGTCAGCTCTGCCAAATCTCAGACACAGCCACACAATGGTGCCTGTCTTTCTTCATCTCAAGCATTTGATACAAAAAATTTTAAAACCTTTAGTATCTGTCTCAGTGGTTTAAATGAAAAGACTGGTAAGGCATGCTGGCAACTTTCCTCAGGTAATGTAGCTATAAATCATTTCCTGCTAATTGAGTCAGGGAAAGTGTTTATTTTAGGAATTCTGATTATATTACTATAAAATTGACTGACTGTGGTTAAGTAATTTGCTTTCAAAGAGCAATGTGCTTCAGTTTCTTATATTCTTTTCCAGGGTTAATAAGAGAAAGGTAAACAATAGTTAACTAAGAGACAATCTGATTATGAGAAAGAAGGTCTAACAGCAATCAGTTCAGTTCCTACTGAGACAGTGAAGATATCAATGGATCCAACGAAATAAAGTGATAAGAGCTCAAAAGATATCCTTAACATGACATTTTAAATTCTTCTTCATTAATTCTGAAGTGCAACTCACTGAGAGTAGAATGAAAGTATCTTAATAAAATTAACTTCAAATTTATTTTAGAAACTAAGCATTGCCAGGGGTGATGGTACATGCCTGTAGCCCCAGCACCTGGGATAAGGTCATGAAGACCACAGAGTTTGGGGCTAGTTTGGACTATATAGTGAGTTCAAGACCAGTATGAAATATAAATATGTATATATAATATGTATATTTACATATATATTTATATTATATATATGTGACATAGTATTGGGGCTTATACTGAATACTCATTTCAAAACACTATCAAATATTTCTGTTTATAAGGCTATATGCAAAGACTCTCACATCTAGGTTTTCCATGTTGCAGCTTTTACATGTAAGATTGGGCCATCTATTAGCATAATTTCCTGGTACTATGTGGACTTAAGGCTTGAGAATCAAAGTAGACAAATTAGTTATAGTTTTGTTATCTATACAAATATTCTTCTCCATTGGTATAAATAATCAAGAAGTGACTGTACTTCTAGGAAGCAATTTTTTTAAAAATTCTACAATGGCAATTTTTACATTACGTGCTCCACAACAAACCGTATGTAAGGATTTTCCTGTACTCTTGAAAAAAAAGCTAATTTAAGGTTGTATTAGCCACATTTAACCTGCTATTGTAGATGGCATCTCTTTAAGGAATGTTTCTGCCTCCTCAATGCACCTTGAAATTGAGAAAGTAATGATGCAACAAACGTGCCCAGGATGGCTTCATTTCAAAGCATGTTAATATCTATACCTCAAACTCAGAAGCACAAGCTTTGGAATGGCCCTCCAGGAAGGCTGGATGAGCCTCAGAGGGGCAGAGATTATAAGCCATCTGAACCATGTGCTTGACTCTGCCCCCACTACTGGCTTGTCAGGCCCAATTTCTTCCAACTGTGGGTACATCACATCTGCCTATGGCTATGAAGCATCCCCCGCAGTAGTTTCTCTGTACCTTCCTCTGTATACAAATGTATGGTAACATTAATTTTACAACAGATTACCAAGTGTGGCAGAGTGGGATGGAGGGAGCAGGGAAGTAGAATTCTTATTTAGTAGGCACAGGACAGAGTTTGTCTGTGAAAATATTACTCTCTCCTTAGCCAGGGAGGTCACCTGCATCCTTGAAGAGCAGAGGTTAGAGGGGTCAAAGTTCTGTGAAATTCCAGCATAGTTTTCATAGCTGTCGGTGGGTACCAGAAGTGCATTCTATGATTTTTCCCTACTGAAAATCCCCAAGTGACAGGCAGGAAGCTAGAAAGGACTGGTGAAAAGAAACTACTACAGCACTCAAAATGGCACAGGCAAAGGGTAAAACCGCAAATCTGGTAAGGTAACAATTAACCACGCAGATTATCATGTGCACGCTTCAGATGGAAACTGTTAATAATGATGCTCACTAATTAGTTTTCATTATCACAATCACTCTTTGACTAGCATCACAGGAAAAAGAACTAAAACCATACACACGCAGAGCTTGTTACGTTAGCACAGGTGGCATGTACCAGCACTTGAGAACTTCACTGTGAAGAGCCTTATTCACACTGAGGGAGAACCTTCAGGCAGACACAACTATGCACCCTCCCGCCCAGCCCAAAAGTTGTTTCCCTGCTCGAGCTGAATGCTCTGCCATGTCCCATGAAGCTGACCTGAGGGATCAAGGGCTACACAGCACGGTATTGTTTGAGTCCAACCAATTTTAATGTCCAAGCAGCAAAATCCTTGTGAGCAAGAAGACAGATACAGAGAACTGAGTGTGGAGATCAGAACTGATCGCCAAGGAAACCGTGCTTCCATTTGCAGGTGTACTGTGATCATTTGCTGCCACAGTTATCTATCTTTCCAGGACAGTGCAGACCAGGAGAATTACTTCTGGAGCTGTGTGGAAGACAAATCACAGCTACATCCTCTACGAGAAAGGCAAAAAAGCCATCTGTCAGGCCACACTCTTCCTCTTTTCCCCAGGCTGGGTTCCACAGCCACAAGTGACATTTTAATTCACAGAATGAGTTTATGATTCTCTGTGAGGAGCCAGCTGTCCCGCATGATGAGCTCCTGAAATAAATGGGACCCTGTTGGGGAGGACCCTTGGGAATGCATTCCAGCTTCAGTGTTACTACAGAGCACTTAAAAATATGAAACCAATCTTCTCTGGCTGGTTGTCGATACTTCACAGAGGTGTGTATGGGGCTGGGGGAGGGCGTTGACTTTAGCAAGTTAGACATTTAACAGGAATGAAGCAAACACAGGAGAGAACCCTTGAGAAAACAGTCTAAAACAAGACAAAACAGAGCAACATTACAACAGTTTTTAAAAAAGGTCCTGAATCGAGGCCATCAATAAAGTTTCATTAAGTGTTGTCTGTGCCTCACAGCTTCTCACAGTGCCTACTGACTTGGCACTCAGGCCCCCAGTAAGTCATGGCACAGGGGCAACAGAGGCTGGGCACTGGCCTCTGCCCTGGGGGCGAGAGGAGCATGACACTGGAGGACACTGCAGGGACATAAAGTGCAGTGGCTGGGAGGCTGGCATTCTAATCTGTGGGGACTTCCACAGAGCGACCTTTTACTGCCTTGATTCTTCTTCCCCATTATTAAAGAAGCAAGTGTTGCTGAGCAGTTCCCAATGGGTAGCCGAGGGGGCAGAAGGGCTGGAAGGGCATGCTTAGTCAATAGGAAGAAGCTGCAGAGTACACTGGTACATGGTTTCATCTCCAATATATGGATGGAAAACAACACTTCACTCAACCTGGAAAGGGATTAAACTTTGTACAACTTTAGAGATATGCTTGTTTTTCAGAGGCCTAAAAGCACAGGCTCTTAGAATTTTCTTTTTTTTAATTTCCCTGGTCCTGCCCAGCATCAACTGTATTTCCTTTCAACAACATATAATACTCAGAAAAGAAGCCAAGACTACTTGGCAAAAACTGAGAAGCCACATCTTTGTGTTTAGAATGGAAATCTAAAAAACAGCATGCTGACTGACAATCCTAGCAGCCTAACTAAAAGCAAGTCAAACTGCAATGGTCATCAGAGGATGGGCTGAATTCCATTTGTAATCATTCCAATTTAGGGTGGAATCAGCCTAAATACCTATCAACTTGGGATAAGCTGTGACACACCATATACTGACCTGCAGTAAAAATGATACAGGCAACAACACTGACAAATCTAGACTTCGAATGCTTCCTGACATGACATTCTTGCAGACTCAAGTAGATAGGTCTGGGACTTTCAGTGGTAGAGTACTTGGCCAGCATAGGAAGCCCTAGGTTCCATCCCTACCACTATAAAACAAACAAGGCTCAACTCTACAGACAGAAAACCCATCAGTGGTTGCCAGGGGCTAAGGGCTGACTCCAAAATGACAGAGGAATTTTTGGAGATGAAATACAGTAGTATCATTCCTTGGTTATGGTGAGGTAGATATTTATTAATATATGTATTTGTCAAAACACAAATCAGATGCCAGCATGAATATTTAAACTATGTATTATTCCTTCACTATGAAAATGAAAGACAAAAAGAGACCTGTGTCTGAAAAATATAAAATTTTTAACACAAGAAGTCCCCTCCCCGTGCCCAATCAACTAGCTTATAAATAGCTGGGAGAGAATGACAAGTTCCGAACTAAACACTCAGTAATTATGTTGTAGATCAACTACTTTAATTAGATATTGAATGCATTAAAGTGCTTTGAAGTTTTTAATCAGAAAATAATTCCGACAAGAAAGTAAAGGATTTGAGGATCACAGGAAAAGTTTCCCAAAAGTAGCTTAAGAAAGAGCTACGTTCTCAGGCAAAGCAATGGCCAGAAGGAAGTGCTAGGAGCACCAGGACACCTCCAATGCCAGAAGGAACACAGGTTTGGTTCAAATAAAGAACAAAGTTCTGCTAACTACTTATGCCTACTGACATTTATTTTCTACCTGCAAACCCAACCAGGTGATATGGCTTAGCATGAATAAAATAATATCTGATTCTCAAATAAAAATTCTGCATAGGCCTAGAAATTGTTCTTTTATTGAATGACGGCCCCAAATTTAACTAGCTGAAATTATGCTGTGAGAATCATTCAGTTTAACCTTTAGAAATGAAGTCACTGCCTTTTAGTGGTAAAATCTGCATTTTTATTATCAACAGGAAATATAATGCTCTTGGCTTATTTTACAATTTTTTTTTAATAAGACAAGTTGGGCATAGAAATTGCACATGATGGTATTTCATTACCTACCTAGAATAAGGAATCAAGTACACAAGTTTGCCTTAATTCTGCCTCCAATCCTCTCTTACTAATGTAGGTCAGATGTGGCAGTGCCATATGTGTCCAGCTATGTCCCTCCTCAGGCACACCACTCCACAGAATCAGGTGGCAGGGTGCAATAATCCATAGTGTCCAGAAAACTACCTACAAGTAAGACCCATCTTTTCCCGTCCCAACTTTATCCCAAAATGGCATTCCCTTTTCACATATTCCAACTTCTCAACAGAATTTACAGTTTTATAAATTACATGCATTTTTGGATTAAATTTATACTGTTTGTCACACTGTGTATCTGTAAAGAGCAGCTCTCATTGGAGAGCTTCCCCCAGAGCATCCCAGGTCTCTTGTGACTCCATATAGGCCTAGCCCACTTTCCCTTCCCTGAGATCCTAGAAATTCCCATTGTACTCTTTTCTGTGTTTTCCAGCTCCATGCCTTCTGTTTTCTTGGTTTACTGTCTTTTCCTTTAAAAGAGAATATGAAATGTGTTTGGAGTTATGTGTTTAGGGTTGAGGTGAGTATGGTCTGACTGTTTAGCTTTCAACTGGTGAAAATATATAGCCAATCCTTAATTAAAACATAATGATGGTATTTCATTATGAAAGACACACTGCCATTAATTTCCATCAAAATATCCACCTCACTTCAAACATACCCCACCATTCCTGTCACTTTCCTCTCTTTACCAAGTCCTAAAAAAAAGTATCACAAATATTGCTGCTAAATCCATTCAACAGAAAGGCAGGGTTAGAAGGATATCCTTCTGTCCCCATCTACCTCATCTGCCGCCTCCTGGCTCTTCCACAAAGTCAAAATGCCCATGAGAAGCAAACATTATTAAACGATTCAGGACACTGAGGCAGACACAACAGCACAGCTCAAGACACTCATGAAAGACATTTCAGAACTGCTTCAGAAAGTGGCAAGAGCTGGGCATGGTGGTACATGTCTAAAAACCCAGCACTTAGGAAGCGGAGGGACCAGGATTGCAACGAGTTCATGGCCACCAGCCTGGGCGATACAATGAGTTCCAAGCCAACCGGAATTACATAGTGAGACCCTGTCTCAAAAAACTGAAAGTGGAAGGGATAGCAATGCTCAAAGCAAGGGAAAATATTTTGAGGAGGATAATGGTAATACGTCTTTTACCATAATAACATTAAAAAAAATTTAAACATTTTTTCAATCATACCTCCTATCTGGGTCATATTTAAAGGAGAAAATGGAATTTCTCTGAAGTCAGGGAAATGCAGAATCACTTTTGTAGTTTTATTCAAGAGATTTTTCATTTTATGAGAACTCTTATCTTTTTTTGGGGGGTGGGGTGGGACGGAACCGGGGATTGAACTCAGTTCCTTGCGCTTGCCAGGGAAGTGCTTGTTCCACTAAGCCATCTCGCCGGCCCTGAGAATGCTAAACCAATAAATTCCTTTCTATTATTCATATATATATATATATATATATATATTTATTTATTTATTTGTATTTAGTACAGGGTTTACAGGTTCTTACTACGTAGATCGGACTTGTAGTGATCTGCCTGTGTTCAGCCTCCCAAGAGCTGGGATTACAAGTGTACACCACTCTGGGGATTGAACGACTGGCCACTGCATCTGCCTAAACAGGCACTTTAATCTGCTGAGTTATTTGGCTGGCCCCCTTTCTATTATTCATCAACACAGCAATACACTGTATTTTGACACAATGAATGGAGCAGTTAAGATACTTAAATTATGATGTAGAAGAATTTTATGTTGTGGCATCAGGGATCAGGCCTGCGGCACCAACCTACATCTCCAGCTCTTTTTATTTTTGAAACAAGACCGTACTAAGTCCCTTGCTGCTGGACTACATTGAATATACAATTTTCCTGCCTCAGCCTCCCAGAGTGTAGGCATTAGAGGTCTGTACCAGTGATCAGCTAAAAAATGTATTTATGAAATAATTATACATTCAAAAATAGTTATGACTTGAGCCAAGCTGGAACAAAATATTAAATTTGTTTTTATTTCAGAAATACCAATTTGTAAGAAAAAATGTTTACTGGGGATTTTAACATAGTAAGAAATGTATCTTAATAATTTTCAGGTTAAATACTCTCAGGAACTGTGTATTTTATTCAAATGGCAAACATCTGATTTATATCAAACAAATCATTATATTGATAAGAAAATAAAGGTAGCACTTCTGCTTTGAACTGGCAAAGATTACCATGAGGGAAACCAGAAAAAGATCATTAAATTTATAAAATCAGTTACATTTCTGTGACTCAAATAAAGAACTTTTATAGAAAAAGTACAATAAACATTTAAAAACTGACACAAGTCCAATCTAAAGACAATTTACTCATGGTGGCACTGAGACTATGGAAGAAAGACCATCAACCACAGCCTATGACTCTGGCTAGCAATTACAAGGCTAAGATTAAAAAATTACTTACAGATGTGAAATGCTATCTTTTCTTTAACACTTTTAGATCAATTTTTATCACTTCCAATGTCTCTATAGAAAGAGGCAGGAATTTATTATAAAACAAGAAAATGCCTTGAGATAATTAAAACAAAATGTGCAGAACAAAGAATTTAAAAGATGGTCCGATGAAGCACTCGTTTTCATTTCATGGGCAAATCAGGAACTCGGGCAAGGAAATTGATGTCATGCAAAGCTCTGCCCTGCTCTAGACAGAAATACAGCTTCAGAAAGGGATAGAGGAAAAAATGTCAGCCAGGAACTATGGGATAAAGTAACAACAACAAAAAAGTAATAATAAAGGTTACATAGCTTCAGGTATAAATTTTATCCTGAATACTGCCCCATACAGTTGGTTTGATTGAGGGCTGCGGAGTCCCCTAATACAGAAAGAAGGCCGACTGAACTCTGTTCAGTTTTGCCTGAAGATACACGAACATTGGTCCAATGAATTGTAAGTGAAAATATTTTTGTGTCAAGTTAGTTTTTAAAAAACCCTGTGCTTCTAAGTGATTAAAAAATAGATAATTACGCAATTTGGAAGAGAAAGTTTTTCTTTCCTCAATATAGACAAAATGCCAACCACTATAATAGAAATATTAAAAAAGTGTTTTGAAGAACAAAAAAATAGCATCAAACTGAAAAATCACTTTATTCAAAAAGATTAAGGAAATATTTTAAAAAATGGTTGTCTTTGGATTCAGTTTCTACTTTGTGCAACTGTTCTACGAAAATAACGCAGACTGATTTAGTTAGGAGTATTTTTATTATAGGAAAAAACAAACTTTAAATCTAACAATAGGAGCTAGATTAAGGCAACTATAGAACAACAATTTATAGCATTCATTCATTATCTGTTAAGCACCAACTATGGGCAAGACACTCTTCTAGGCACTAAAATGTATAGTCAGGAATAAAACTTAGAAGCTGTCTTGACAGCAGCTTACAAAAATTTAAAAAAAGAAAAGAGGAAAAACATGGAAAAATAATCTTAAAATCTGGTGAACAGATGTATTATCACAGAAAAACTTCTGGTGGTGGAGGTACAGATCATTCTTATTTCCTTCTTTTCATTTACTTATATTTGATGCATTTAAAAACAAAACGTTGGCAGAAAACTTGTGTAAGTTCTTATTGTTAAAAGAGGGAAATACATTAATATTCAAGGCTGATTCAGCTTTGTCTACATCAGCTTACAAATTACTTAGGTCAGATAACTGTCCCTTCAGTATTTAGAGCCAGCCTTTCACATTCTCTACAATGAATGAGTTCTTTAGATTTGAGACAAATATTGATGCTACAATAAAATCTGTAGACCAATGTGGAAAACATGTTGATTGGAGGCTGATAGGAAATTTGCTCCATTATTCAATCAAAACAGGACCTAAGCACAGAGCTTCCTGGTACAGATGCCATCAAACTAAGCAGCTTTTCTCCTAAGGAATAAGTGCTTAATGCAGGTAATTATGATTCAGAGCCTAGAAGCTACAAAACAAACCAACAAAGATCACACATTATCACGATGTGAGAATTATAAAAATGTATTTCTAGTAAGACAGCAGCATGTTGTAAAATGCTGCAAAATCAGGAACAATTTAACAAAGCATGCTTAGAATTTCAGACAGAAACTATCTTTAAGGTAGTTAGAAATGGCAGTATTTTGGGTGTATGTGGAATTTAAAATTTTTCCTAAAGCAAAATGTAGAGTTACCTTGTCCTGACTCTGTGGTTTTAAAATTTTGGTATAAAGTTATCACATGTGGATGTTGTATTTAAAAGATCTAGAATTCAGACTATAAAGATTTAGTCTATCACTGGAAAAGCACATTGAATAAACACATGATATCAGGATTAAGACAAAAAGCTTTGGTCAAGATAAAAGGAGAGAAAAAACAAAAACAAACAAACAAAAACATAAAAGAGGCATAAACTCAAGTGTGGTGACCCAAACCTGCAATCTTGGGAGGCTGGGGGAGAGGGACTGTAAATCTGAGGCCAGTCTAGAGTGCAGAGCAAGACCTGTTCCCACCTGCCCCGCACCAAAAGCAAGCAAGCAACAAGCATGGCTAATCAAAGATCTCACATCACTTGTCATTTTGTTCTGTCAGTGCATATATTAATTATGGATGCTCTCAAGATTTTTTTCACACATTCAAAACTATGTAGACACCATCATTACAAACATTTATACACTTACTATTGTTAGAAAACTCCTAAAATCACATTCTACAGAAGTGAGACGGTTGCTGCTGCTGACTCAGTTGGGAAGAAAGCTAGCTTTCCCAGCCTCCCCTTTCCTTCACTTCACATGAACTCCCCAAGTGACATGAACCCTGTACTACAATGTCCAACAGACAGCTCTCAATCTTCATCCTACCTGACCTTGAACTAACAGAGTAAACCCTTGCATTGGTATGCTCTTTCTTCAATTAGCCTCTCACCTCACTTCCTTTTTAAAAACAGGGCTTCACTAGTTACTTTATCCTGTCCAGGCTGGCCTTGAGCTCAGGACGCTCCTGCCTCAGTCCCTTGAGTGCTGGAATTACTCATAGGCACTCACCACTATGCCAAGCCTTGCCTTAGACTCTATCTTATCCCCCTGATTTTCCTTTGACAGCTTGGGCACTAGATTTTTAAGTTTGTTTGGCCAGTGACTTCCCCTACGATCTTTAAATGTTGGAGAAAAAAGGGATTAGCCGAGGGGCGCCTCTCTCTTAAGATGCTGCACATCCACATCTATGTGCTCAGTAGTCAAATTCCATCATAAATCGCAGACTGCTTTTCTGGGCTATACAACAGTGGAATGGCTCAAGAGTGCCTTGATTTTAACATGTTCAGAAATCACTGATTATCTTTTTTTTTTTTTTTTAAATTTATTTATTTATTTATGTGTGTGTGTGTGGCCAGCTCAGCCCACCAGGGGGCGGGGCTGGCTGGCATGTGGTGCTGGAGGATTGAACCGTGGTCCCTGTGCTTTGCTTAGCTTGTTTGCTCTAAGTAGGTGCTTCAGACCACTGAGCCATCTCACCAGCCCCACTGATTATCTTCTCAAATCTACTCTGCTAGCGTTCATCATATCAGAAGAAGAGCACTACGATCAAGGAGTTATTCAGACCTGACATTTACAATGCTCACATGTGACACCTGACTTCATTTGACCTTATTCAGATCGATCACTCAGCTCTTCCAGTCTAGATCTGAAATGCCTTTCTACCTTTCCTGCCACCCTCTAGTTACAAACACTATCCAACCTCAGACTGACTACCTTGCACATGTGTGGTCATTGGTATGTCTTCTCACAGGACTCTGTACTTGCTTTCCATATAATTATAAAACCAACTGTGTCTGTCCTGTAAAGACTACATCTGTCGTGCTTATTCTGTATCTCCAATACCCAGCACTGTGTGTAGCATATAAAAAGCTCTCAATAAATACTTATTGTTTGATCATTCACTCACTGATTCAACATGAGAAATGCATTAAAAAACAAGCCAGTGATGGCATATGTTCAATGTCAAATGAGAGATAAAGAGATGGTAAAAGACCTCAGGAAAGAGAAGTACGATTTGGAACTTACGCAGGAATTTGGACTACAAATACTACAGATGATGAAGATAGCTATCAGTCACAGAGGACTCTGTGTGCAATGAATGCTAAGCAATTTTAATAATCATAGACATACAAAGTGAACCAATGCTCTCTGTTGAGTGCTTACTATGTTAACTGTTCTGAATATTTTACACATATTAATTCATTCAATTAAACCATAATTTAAGGAGGCCATCAAACCCATTATATAGATTGGAAAACAGAGGCGCGGAGAGGATATATAATTTTCCTCAAGGTGACACAGTACTAAGCAATGGAGCCATGACATGAACATCTGTGATCTGACAGTACTGTCCATGTCCCTAATCATAGCTCCACGTGGTCATTTATGTTCTACAAAACATGTACCCTTCCATGGTATTGCTAATCAGCACTGTCAGTCCCTAACTTGGAGTCAGGGCTGCTTTACTGCAAACACAGTCACCCTGCAGAACTCAGCCCTGGTAAATCAAATCTGAGCCAGGCACGGTGCACAGATGTGATCCCTTTTCCTCAGGAGTTTAGAAGCTAGTGAAGACAATCACTGCCACGTACTAAACAACCTGAGAAGTAGCTAATCAACTTATTGGCACACATAAACTCATGGTGACAAGAGTGAGCAAATGCCAAGGACAAGTGTGATCAGCAAAGGGACAACATTCCAAAATAAAAGAAGTGCCACTCGGCAAGTGCTGATTAGGGCTGGAGTGAGTCAGCTGACCGAGAAACCATAAATAACAGAGCAGATGAATACAACGTAAAAGAGCACGAAGCGGTTCTACCCCAGGTGGTGTCCAGGGCCCCCTGCGGTAGGGCAATACCAAGAGAACACAGGTCCTCCTCCAGGTGAGAAACTCTGCTCCTACCTTTTACTAGCAGGTGCCTTTAAAAATCTGCAATTGCATCAGGAATCCTAAAATTTCTTCTCTAAAATACCATTTTATAAAGAACTGAAGAACAAAATGACCAGGCCATGCCAAAGCCACTAGGAGTTCTAATTCAAGAATATCTGGGTGTCAACGCTACAAAGTGTCTAAGATTTTATACAGCATATTTTGTAGAGAATATTTTAGAAGCATGCTAAATAAAGGCTTAAAAAACAAGTAAGCAGAATGTCTACGTTAATAAAATGACTTACTTTGAAATGTTTATATAAGCAATAGCCACAGGACAAACTGAGTTCAATCCAGGGCTAAGTAGAGTTATGATAGTGAAGTGGAGAGTGAAGCCATGGCCGCACCAGAATATTTTAAGTTTTATCACAGCCCTAGTAGCCATGGGGTGGCTCAGACAACCTGATCACACACCTCACCCTGGGAGTCAGGATGCCATCAACTGCCTTTAAAATACCTTTCCATTCATTTGGTCAAGTCTGTAATAGGCTCATTTAACCAATTTGGACCCATGAAATAGAATCACAGAGCAATAGATATCCACATGCACCCAGAGAAAGGGTGGGGGCAGCAGAGCAGGAACCGGGGCTGCGGGGTTTATGCTCAGAGGCAACTCTCTTTGGAAAGGGTGACACACTGTTCAGAAAAGATGTTCCAGACTCCCTCAATGTTCTTGTCCTTCCTTTGAAAAAAGGAGAAACGGTTACAGTTCGGTCCACTGAAACGGGAAGTGCGACCTGGCTGCAAAGGAGCTCTTCTGTGAGCACTGTGTGTGCAGTGAGCGAGAGAGAGGAATCAGAAGAGAGCCGGGAGATTTTCTTATGGTCAAAAACTTCCTGATAACACAGCTCATGGCTGCAACAGATCAAGGTTACTGAGCGCTGTATGTGGAGAGAAACATGTTTCTGTTATGATAAGCAACAAATGAGAAGCTCTGGCTCAAACAGTTCTCCACCTCCAGCCAGGCTGCTCCATGGAACATGTGCTTAGCAATGTTAAACTGCAGAGCTGGGACAAACCCACCAAAGGTCAGGTACTGCCTGGGCTTCAATGTCCACACTCAAGGTTATCTGCTAGCGTGGCTGAATTTTCCACAACTAAAGCCTCAGTGAACCAAGTAAAGTTCAGGCCTGGAAGCAGACACTAGACATGAAAGTCATAATTACTTTAAACTTTTTTTTTAATCTTTTAAGAATTGTCACAGCCACATTACCCTTAATATTTTAGGTACAGCAGAGGCAATAAAACAATATTACCAAAGTGTAAAGCCCTGTGATCATTTAATGTTCACTGTTAAAACTGGTTTTGTATTTCTTACTTCTACAACTGCTTCCCTGGTTGAAAGCTAATTTTCAGAAAGGTAGACTCATTAGTTTTCTACAAAAATTAAATAAACATGGGACAAAAATTCATTTTATTACATGTATATAATCTCAGCCCTCAGGAGACTGAAGCAAGAGTACTAAATTCAAGGCCAGTATTGGCTACATGTTGAGTTCAAGGCCAGCCTGGTCTACATAGCAAGATACTGTCTCAAAACAAAGCAACAAAGTTCATTTTAATTAGTGTGGGAAACAGAGTCACAGGAGACTGAAGAACAGACATATGAGGGTCACTAGGAATGTGGGAGTAAATTTGTTCATTTTTGCCCTATAGAAATGTTACTGTAGAAAATACAATATAAAAATGTCAAATTTGCAAACTCCTGGTTTGTCTCACAGGGTGGAACTCAATTATGTCTCAAAAGGACTATGCTTCCACAGGACCCAGGGACATTAGCCTCAGCCTTCACAAGTACATTAGGAGCTCCAATGGTGCAATCAGTTAGTGCGTGGTACTTATACTTCACAAGTACATTCTCAGACAACACAATCAGTCCAGCCAAACAGAGGTTTGCAAGGAAGCAACCTGCGATCTGGTGGAAGGACATTTGGAAATCATCTTGCCCATTTCAAAGTCCTGAATGATTTTTCTTGACATTCCTGACTAAATAAAAGTGGGAGGCTGTGCCCTAAAAATTTAGTACCCTAAAGCATGCAAAGAACAAGGCATACGACTCACTCAAATGTGGATGAACAATTTGCAAAAAGAAGTATTTAAAGACAACCACCACTGACTGTGCTGAATGCTGAAGCACATTTACCATCTTGAAAAAGTTCCCATGGAAATCATAAATGCTTTCAGATTTATTTAGAAGAAGAGAGATGTTCCTTTAGTGAGTCCTGGGGAATTTAAGGAGGAGGACTTCAAAATCCATGAACTGGCCACACAGGACTCACGTGGCTGAAAGGAACTATGGGGGCGTGAAAAAGCAGGAAAATGATGGGGAAGGAGCTGACTGCCCTGCCTAGATATGGGGGTTAGAAGACACGAGAAGAAAAAGGAAAAACACAGAAGGGAGTACCAGGGGAATATTTTCTACATTAGTAACAGTGTGAGCAATCAAACATAGCAGACACGTGAGAAAACCACCAAAGCACCAGACTTCCCAGTGCTCACAATGCTGCAAAGGGCAAACTCTCTACGGGGCCCACAGCACTTGCTCCGGGGAATGTGCTCCAGAGCCAGGGACTGGGCTTGTGCCAAACTGTTTTGGGATTCTTCTGGGGGTGCCAGCAGGGGCCAGCATTGGAGACTATGCCTAGAGGTAAACAGAGCTCCAGTGGTAGGCGATGGCTCCAGGTCCTGGAAACCCATCAGCCAGAACCACAGGCCTGGACCTTGGGCCATCCGTAGAGTAATTTCAATTCCAGTGAGCACAGGAGACAATCAGGACATGATGTGGGCTAAAGGAAAATAGGAGAAGCGCTATTTAAAAAAAAAAAAAAAAATTAAGTAAGGGCTGGCAAGATAGCTCACCAGACAAAGCGCCTGCTCAGGCAAGCACAGGGGCCTGGGTTCAATCCCCGGCACCACAAGGCCACACTGGCCCTGCCCCAGGATGTGCTGAGTAAGCCACAGAGACAGGGCATGGTGGTGCATACCTATAATCCCAGTGCTGGGGAGGTTGAAACAGGAGGATCACTAGAGTTCAAGCAATATAGTGAGACTCTGTACCAAATACATTAAAAAATATTTACCTAAATTTCAAAAAAGGAGCATCTGTGTCAAAAATTACTAGTGACAAGGAAAAAAAGAAAGATAGCTAAAAGGAAATTTAGAATCATAGGAGAACAAAGAGAAAACCTAAGGTCAGCTTGAGGATATATAAAGGAAACTTGAATGTATAGACTCAGTGTCCCTAGAACGGTACTTCAGGGAGGAGGGCAGTGCTGTTCAGGGGTTAAGAAAAAATTGAAGGGGGCCAGAGAGATGGCTCAGTGGAATAAGTGCTTCCCTGGCAAGCACAAGGGCTTGAGTTCAATCCCTGCTTCCGCAAAAAAAAAAAAAATAAAATAAAATAAAATAAATAAAAAATAAATAAATAAATAAAAGAAAAAAAAATAAAAGAAAAAATTGAAAACCAGAAGTGCAAGAAAGAGGTCCAAAAGAAGAATATCCCATGCTCTCTATCCACCTATTTACCCATGCCACTTCCTGGTTACATATGAACCTGAAAGTAAGGTTCCCAGACTTTAATGTGCAAGCAAGAACCTCGCTGTTTTACTCTGTAAGTCTTCTGCTGGGTCCACCCCTAAGGCTCATGCACACTTTTATCTGTGTGTTTCTGATAAAATCAGTCCGTATGTCTCTGACAGAATCACTTATAGAGGGAGAAAGTCATACAACAGCAGTAAATGACATGGTCAAGAAACTAACTGACAAAGCTATAGATCTCCTAGAAAGCATAGCATCGGTTAGATGAGTACACAGTAGGGAAATTAACAGGTGGGTTCATAGGACCACCGACTAGAAGATGGAAGATACTTAAGAGAAAGACAGCTCCTGTTCTCATAGTTCATCCCTCCCAGGGCTTAGAGAAATAAGACTGCAGAGGATGCAAGTATAGGTTCTGCCTCTGGTACTATACTCCAACAGCCATCATAAAATGCCTCACGTACTAGAGAAAAAACAATAGACATGGCAGAGAAGACAGGAAAAGCCAACTCACGGTGATTCATCATGCACACTATGCTTGCACAGTGGGAGTGGGAAGAGGAAAGAAGGAAAAGGAAGCCGTGTGCAATTACAGCATGGTGGCAACAGGAGGGCTGGGAGCTCCTCTCTTGTCAGAACCAAAACTGATCTGTCTGATGCACCAGAACAGCAACCCTGCACCAGCCCCATTTTATTGCCTGTTTTACACTCTCTATCTGCAGGAGATTTTATTTATTACAGAGTAGACCACAGAAAAAACAGTAATAAAACAAAGATAAGGATAAGGAACAGCCTTTCGTCCACTAACACTCATGTTCCAACTTTTTCTATGCTGGTGAGGGACGACATTCAGATGGGATCTGGGAAAGACGAAAATCACTAATGGTGAAAACATGGGTGTATGAGGTGAAGCAGTCACCACAGAACTGTCCTTGAAGTCAAGTCACAAGGAGGACTAGTCAGTCAAATTCTTACTCTCACATACATAGAATACCCTGGATGAAGTGAAGCCATACTATTATGTAAGTGACAGCAGTGACTGGTATTTGTAACATCTCACTTCCTATACTTGGAAATATGAGAAAGGAAGGAAACGAGTCATGTAAAAGGGTCTTAATGACTGATATGGCTGTAAGCATGGCAATACCGCGGTTCACAAACACTTCTATTTGCAAACAATACAGTTGGCAAATGGAAGCACTCAGCAAAATTTTGCTTCCATTCACAAGTCCACCTCAAGTGATATAAAGGCCCATGGCTACCTTCCCCAGAATCATGGAATGAATTAAATCTGTGAATCGAGATATCACTGTAATTTTCTTCCTTTGTGGTTATCCTGAAGACAGGTGTAAAAAGTGAGGCAGAACTAGTTTCAAGGTGTAAGTTAGAACCTCACTTGTCTAGGAGACAAATGGATCATTTAGTAGGTGATGTATACACATACACTTTCCATCCTATAGAAAGCTTAATCTAACATAAAAATTCTCTATCGATAAACCCACCTGTTGGAACACCGCAGCAGTCAGTGTCTCATGCGGCCGGGGGTCCTCAATCCTGGTTGTGCGTTACTCACTTCCCCACACAAACAGCCAGCCAAGGAGCTCTGCACTTGCTATGACTCCATATGGGAGCATTCTAACATACCGACCCTTGCCTTGTGAAAGAAGTTTTGAAAATGCCAAGAGGAGAGACAGGAAGAAAGGGTACAAACTCAGCTCCTAAAGCTACAGGCAGCTAAATACTAAGACAGAAATACAGGTCATTTTCCTCACAGTCATGATTTAAACCCTTTCACATTGCACATTTCTTGAGTGAAGACAAACTGTGGACTTACTTGTCTTTTTTTCCTCAAGGATATATGCATGGGTGTGGAAAGGAGTCTGGGTACAGGAATTATGCACAAATAACAGTTCATAGTAAATTATTTTGGCAGCATAGTGTGTACACTGTCAGCTCAACAACAACTTCCATTTATCATGACCTGCAGCTAAGAGGGGATCTGTCTGGGGCAGTGGGGAAGATAGGTGAAGATTTAAAGGAGATTAAGAAACCTTCATGAAACCATTATCCATCCATACATAACACTGCCATTATCCCAGGTGCCAATTCTCCAGCAGGCTATTGGCTGGTCTCTTGTGTCATCTTACATACCTACCTGTCCCTCAGGCAGTCAAATCACCAGCGTGCTCCAGGGAGCAGAAAACTAATATATCTCACTTAAATGGCACAAGGGCACCCAATGCACTCCTGCACTTAACATTGTGATGGAAAGACGGGAAGGTGAGAAAGGGGAAAAAGACAAACCTCCTCTATTACAGCGGGCACAAAAAAATTGCAATCTTAGCTGGATAATTTGTGATTCAGGCAGACAAGGTCATATCTGACATCTATTTAAATTGAATAGCTTTTTCACTTTCAGTCTTCCACTTACTCAAGCTTTCCTCTTTTATTTATGTGGTAACCGAGGGAAATTTAACTGGCATTTATTTTTAAATAACTTTAAGAGCAAATCAATTCTCTAATATCCAGACAGAAAAGGGAATAAAAATAGGTAGAAAATGAGCTATC
Organism: Octodon degus; assembly: GCF_000260255.1. NCBI lineage: Eukaryota > Metazoa > Chordata > Mammalia > Rodentia > Octodontidae > Octodon > Octodon degus. The sequence continues at coordinate 4,204,027 of NW_004524736.1, read as the reverse complement.
GTTTAAGAGTGAAGTTAGGGGAAAAAAAAGTAGTCAAGTTTCACAAAATCCACTGCTACCAAAAGAAATAAAGGCTTAAGAAAGCATCAAGGTAGGAGGCAATGAAAGATTAAAAGAGAGCAATAAGGATTTTTAGGCTAGATATGGCATATCTACACTCTCAGCTACATAGGAGGATTGCAAGTTTGAGCCTCTGGGCAATTTAGTGACTTAACGAGTATATGTCGGGGTGGGGGGAGAATAAGAAAGGAGGGAGGGAAATTGGAGGAGGGGGGAAGGAAGTGGAGGGGATGAGAAAGTGAAAAAAGAAAAGAAGGGCTAGGGATGAAGTTAGGGCCCTTGGTTCACTCTTCATAGCTTGCATCTAGATGTCCCCTCAAAACCTCATGTGGTCATCATTGGGGCTTTTACAAAAGTGGCTGGATGTAGTGTGATCCTGGAGATGCTCTATGGTGCAAGGCTAAGATGGGTGGCACTAGGATTAAAGGTATGAGTGTTCCCTGCCCTAAGTAGCCTAGATAAAATATAACGGACAGAAAGAGCTGTGGTCATCCCTTGGTGCTTTGTTACCTTTTGCCTGTCATGAACTATTTCTCTGCAAGGATGCCCTTCGGCCATGTGCCACCCTGCCTTGGGGCCAGTCGGTTATGGCCTGAAACCTCCATAAGCTGTGAGCTAAATAAACCTTTCCTCCTTTAATTTTGGGTGCTGAGTATTTTCCCTCAACAATGAGAAAGTAAGACAAACGTGCAATACTGGCAACACAGCAAAACAATAATAATAACAAAAACCCCTTTCAACTCCGTACTGGGAGACCCTAAGAGAACAGCTTGAAGCAGGCATGCCTTCACCTCACAAACCTCCTTCAGACTTTACCTCACTGCCAGAGAAAGTGGAGCAAAAATATGAACTGGATGGAACAAAAGAAAGCACTTATCCCCAAGGTTGTTTTTCTGGCTCATGCTGATCCACTTTAATGTATTTTTGTTTTTAATTGATATACAGCACCTCAAGATTTAATTTGGCATCTGAAAAGGTCTAAGAATTTGGTTTATATTGGTTTTTCAATAGGCAGAAGGGCTAATGTAGAAGAGTCTTTACTGTCTCTTTGCAAACAAATATTTATAATACTTTTCCCTGCAGCTTAACAGTCCCCGAATTGCCCTTTGATTACGCCAATATCTTCAGCAAAAGAATACTAAGGAAATGAATGCCACAACACAGACCTATAGTATTCAATAATACATATACAATAATAGTCCAGCAGGGGAAGCCATAGGAAAAACTGGCTGAGCGGTGCTGTGCAGGGCACAGCCACACCTGTTCCAGGCAAGCTGTCCCCAGGAGCCACCGTCAGGTGCAGCTCATAGGCTTTTCGCAGTGGGCTTCTAGCCACAAAGACTGCAAATCACAGGATTCACTCCTTTTGCAGCCACCCCATGTCCTTGACTGAAGCTCAATTCATGATGCTGGTGGCACTGTACAGTCTGAAATCTGTGGTGACTGGCTGGAGACAAAGAAAAGCTCACCAGAGTCCCATTGCTTAAAATGATCAGGGAACCACTACACCCAGACAAGAGGAGCTGGCCAGACACATTTGTAATAAGCAATCAGCAGGAGCAAGAGAAAAAGATTCGGCCAGGCTGGGAACATGACATAACGGAAAGATAATACACTCTAATTCATCACTGTCCTGGACCAGGCTGAGGCATAGGAGCATCTGCTTATTGTAGTATTTCCCTCTTGGTGGCCCAGGCATATTTATTCCCTGAGACCAAGCTAAGATTTCCTTCCTTCCTTCAAATCCTCCAGTGTCGTGGTCCTTCAGTCTCCTGTGCTTTCTCTGGCTCCTGAACAGAAATCAGTAATGGGGCCATGCACTATCTGCCCGCAGCAGGTACTATCTTCTCCCAAGAAGCTCTTACTACCTGACATTGAAAATGTTACTCTGCCCCATTTGAGAGTTGAGACATTATCATTTCTGGACAATGTAAGACTTTCAGTTCCTAGCACACGGTGTGCACTCAATAAATACTTGTGAAAAAAAATCCTTTTTACTAAAAGAAGGACCTGTTCAGTCAAAAGAGATGCTAAATGTGCAAGGATAAAGTTAGGCCGTGGCCTTTGGGAGCTCAGAAGTATCAGCATCACTGATTCTTCTATACACATTATGAGGTACATCTATATACCCACACTTCTATCATCCTTAAGGATGTTCACGTATTTGTCCATTCTCTCCTACTTATAGGCAAACAAGGAAAAATAATTCATAACCTTTTACAGTGACTTCTGTTCACAGTGAGAAACAGATTTTTTTAAAGTTAATTTTATTTTACTACAACTGAGAAGTGTTTTCTGAACTCATAATAGTTAAAAGTAGAAAAGCAACCTAAAGGTGGCTCAAATAAAGAAATATAAGGCAGTTTTTACTTTCAATTTTCCAGAATAGAAAACAGAAATACATAAAGATGTCTAACTAGACACTTTGGAAAGATTTCAAACTCAGGGCCTGAAAAGGAGCAAGCTTTAGAAAACATGCTGAAACCCATCCCTGAACGGGCACACTCGAGAAGCCCACTCACCCCAGAGATGTCTGCGACACGGTGGATAGGCACTTCCTTCTTGCTGTGCAATCCTTTGCCATTCTTTATAGCTCTGTAAAGGTAAAGAGAAAAACTACTAAGATTCAAAACCAAGAGGGGAAGAAGTAGGAGGATAGGGAAAAGGGAGACACAAGGGTTATTAAAAGGGAATGTGTCCCTCCACACACCAGTGTACACTGCTGAGCAGTCAGTCTGCGCGGCAGCCTTTTGTGGAGGGGCGAACAGCAGGGCTGTGCTTCACCTGAGCCCTGTTTCCAGGACCTGGCTGCCAGTGTAGGCTAACCTTGCTTGGTAATCAGAGCTCTCTTACTTGTTTCCAAATTAAAGGCATTGTTCCAGGCACAAAAGAAGAATCAGTTGAAAGAGCACATTCCTAAGAAACAGAAGTAATAATGTTTCTTTCAGCATTTAATCACATGAAACATTTTAAATGCAAAATATGTAGCTAGTGTTCCAATTCTAATGGAAATAAGTTCCTTCCAGGTAAAAAGATAAGTTGCCCTGAATGAAGCAATATCGTACACAGAAGTCATTTAACAGTTGGAGAAAAATTAGCAAATGCTACATAACTGATATTAAGCCTCATTTGCAGTTCATTTCCAGTGGTAATACTAGGAGATTTAGCAAGGGACTCCAGGCCCTGCCACACATTTGACTACAGGCTGGTGTACTTCAATCTCTTACCTTTTATCTCCTAGTCTTTTGATTAGCTCCAGGGACAGAAGTCTAAATTGCTGGGTGTGGTCACTGGAGTACAGGACTGGGTGAAGCCTTGTGGGTAGGCCAGCTTGCAGGCTTCAGCAGGGGAGAGGTCAGAGGCACAGACAGACACTAGGGGTGTTCCCACTCTGGAGCCTGGCTCTTTCAGCTGCACCAAAAAGGTAGGAGTCAGGAGCCTCCTCTGCAGGCTTTCTGCTCAGCACACAGCTTTTTATGGTTTGCTTTGTTTTTTCAACCAGGGTCTTGCCATGTACCCCAGGCTGGCCTCAAACTTGCAGAAATCCTCCTGCCTCAGCCTATGAGTGCTGGTGTGCTGGGGTTGCAGGCATGCACTACTATGCCAGGCTTGTATGACATGTTTTTAAAGACAATTTTAAAAGAAAATTTATTTTTATTAGCGTATATCTGTAAAACATACTACTACATTCATTGTGGGGAGTTTGTACAGCAGATAACTCACCTTATTTTTTTTCTCCTCCCCTTCCTCTGCTCATACACAACCTACACAAACCCAGTTGGGTGGGTGCTGCTCACTGCACCTCCAGTGGCCACATTTCTATCAGGCTTGGGCTTTTATCATCCACTAAGTAAGACCTTCCTCCATCCTTGGGGACCTGACATTCACAAGTGACCTAAAATGTTGCTGATTCAGAAACAACAAACAAGCGGGGTGTGGTGGCACACACCTGTATTCCCAG
>NW_004524736.1:4194413-4199226 GCF_000260255.1 Octodon degus | reverse complement strand
ACCTCAGAACCCAAGCCCACCCGTAACAAGTGCAGAGGACACTAACACGGAAAAAATTGGAAAACACACAGCTGAAAGCAATGAATCAACAGCTTCTGAAGGCAGGAGGATCACTGTGAGTTTGAGGCCAGCCTGGATTACACAGTTAGTTCAAGATCAGGCTGTATACTCCATAGTGAGGCTGTCTCAAACAACAAATAAACACCCAACAAACAATAGCATTCCATGTTATCTCTTTCTACTCTACAATGAAAGTACACTATAAAAAGTTATCTGATCTGAATGCTAACCTAAAAAAGTACTTACAAATTTCTGAACCCACTGGTTCCTCCTGAATTTGAATAAAGGGCTTCAGCTTTAAAAGTTACAAATGGTCCAAGTATTTCCCCTCACTGTTTAGTATAGTTTATCATTTGGAGACACTGTTCATGGCCACTGATCAGGGCTGACTGTCAAGGTCTGCCCCTGGGCCCTTGGATTGGAACTAAGAGGACTGGGTGGTTTTGATAAAAACCAATAGCCAGGACCTAGTGAGCCAACTCCCTCCTTTCCCAAAGCCCTGCCTGCGCCTTGCAGGTGCCCTACTTCTACAACTTCCTCTAGCTACCAGCAGGCTCTGCAGGCTTAAACTGGAAGGGGTAGCTTTCAGATGGCCGGGTGGAAGCACTGCCGCCTAGCTGGACCTCACCTCCTGCACCAAGAGGCCTGCTGCTAAGCTTTCTGCAGGTCCTCTGGGGGCACTAAATGCTTACGGCCTTATCCTCCAACAACAAGGACAACCAAAATAAACGGGTCTGCCCTGTGGATAGGCAGGTTCATGTTAGAGCACTGCTGAACTTGTGGCCTTTCCTGAGGCTGGGGAACAGCTCACATTCCAAGAGGAAAAAAAGCACAAGGCTTGAGCAGTAAGTCAGAAAGCCAAGGTCCTTGAGGCAAAAGCAGTGAGGACGTAAACTAAAATCCTGCTTGCTTCTTGTGCTGTAAGAGGCTCTGTGCCATGAGCACAGGCAGAGTTAACCAAGGCTAGACATGCTACCACAGGGGAAAATAACAACTCAAATAAGAAAATGGGGATAGTGAGACATTTAAAACAATAGTCTTCAAAAAGATTATATCTCAATAATCTTAAAGCTGGGGATATAGCTTAGTGGCACCTGGCAAGTGCAAGGTCTAAGTCTGATCCTCCATAAAATTATATATAATTGCATACATATAATATATATTTTAATATAAAATATACAATTTTAATATATATATAAAATCACTTATGCTGTACTTTGTTCCTAAAAAGCAAAGTGTCAGATGCTTACTTGCATTCAGGCATTAATCATGGAAAACCTTCCTACATGTTTTTTTCTCCTAGAATGTGATTGTTAAGTTACGTCCATTTCTGGCACATTCAAGAGGTAGCAAGACAGTGGCACTGGACTGTCATATATAAACTGAGAAAGAGTTCTGGTTTTGTTGGTTCTTAACAAGAGAAGGAATACTGATAGTTTACAATAGGTAGGTGATCACCAGAAGGCAATGTAAAGCAAGAGATATCTGTGAGACATGAGCACTTTGCACCACTTCTCCTGCCTGGCACCGACATACTATGGTTCATGTCCCCGTAGCGCTGCAGAAATGACCCTCTGTGGGCCACCATCAGCAAACCTGCCTCAGCTGACATAAGGTTGATGCCATAGCCAGAACGGCTCCTCAACTGAGCATCTAGGAGAACTGCTTAGGGGAGCGATTCAGTCATGCATTCATAGAGGACAGGAGCAAAAGCCAAGAGAGGCAGCCACCTTGCCCTGCTCTGGCAAGGGAGCATGCCGCTGGCTCAGGACTGAGAATATTCGACAGGCTGCCTATGGAACCAAACCAGTGCCAGGCTCTGCTGCAACCGAGGCGGGCTGCCTGGCACCACTTTTCACAGCAGCTCTGCCTGCCTCTCATGTAAGCCACTTTCTGGAAGGGACTAGAAATCTGTCTGTGACACTGGCTGGGGGTAGAGATCCGCTCTGCTGTCACTAATCCTTGTCCCGCTGAACCCACTAATGCCTGCCCCCTCCACACTGCCTCACGCTGCAGGCCGCAAGCACATCTCTACATCCCTTTTCATTAGGCAAGGAATGAAACTCCTGACTTCTCAACTTCTCCTGCTGTGTGTGTTTAATAGCTGCCTCCTCACAAAGGCAGGCTGGTGCTCAGGCCAGCTGGGAGGAAAGGAGCAGCGGGGCAGAGCACAGCCTGCTCCTGCTGGAAGCTTGCTTTCTCCAAGACACAGCAGCACAACCAACAGTAGTGTCAAGAATGGGCCAGACCCTTCACTAGCCAGGTCTGCGCATGTGCACCGGGGCAACAATGCAGCTTTCCAGGATTCTTCGAGGACCCATTGGGCTGCTTGGTGGACAGTGTTAAATGACCTCCATTCAGATCACTGGAAAAGTCTTTTTCTTTTTCTTTTTTGGCGGAACTGGGGATTGAACGCAGGCCCTTGCTCTTGCCAGGGAAACGCTTATTCCACTGAGCCATCTCCATGGCCCGGAGAAGTCTTTTTTTAATGGTAAAGTTTAAAATTTGCAATGCGGGCCTGCCAGATAGCTCAGTGGATTAAAGCGCCTGCTTAGGCAGATGCAGGAGTCAAAGACTTGATCCCAGGCCTGGCCTGCCCTGCCCTGCCCTGCCCTGTCAGCCCTGCCCTGGAGGCAGGCTGAGAGGAGATTGAGACTATGTGTGGTGGTGCACTCCTGTAATCCCAGTACTTGGGAAGCTGAAAACAGGAGAATCACTACAAGTATGATCTGTATAGTGAGACCCTGTATACCCTGCACTAAATACAAAAAAACATTTTAAAAGATTAAAAAAAATAAAATTTGTAATTTATCAGTACTACTGCCCTCTTTTTGGCAAGCATACCCAACCTGGCCCTAGAAGGCTAACTAACACTGCCCTATTGCCCATGACTGTTAATATAATGTGATACTTAGTCATATTTTCCATGACATGATTGTGCAGCATGTCAGCATGGCCTGTGCAGGCGGCAGGGAGCTGCTGTTCTGGGGAGCTGCAGTGCTGTGCTCATGTGGCCCCCTTCAGCACACAGCATGGCAAACTGAAATCCATGCATATCAGATGTCATATATTTGTTGAATAAAATGGAAATATTACTGATAATACCTACAGTAGTGTGTACCTGTGAAGCCAAGTTTTTACTGTTATTAAGGTCACACATAGTTTTTCTTAATTATTAAAAGTTGGTTTTGTGTTATTTCAGGAAATAACTTGGTAGTGCATAATACATCAAAAAGGAAGTTTCGTTACTTATACACATGAACTCTGTTATATATTTCATATGTGGGCCAAGACAATTCCTAGTCACTGAAGGTGGCTCAGAAAAACCAAAAGATTGGACGCCTGTGACTAGACCATCAAACCTACTATAGCACCGTGCAAAGGCAGATGAAGAGTGTTACAGCAGTGGTCACCCCACGGCCCGAGCACACCCAGTGCCTAGGAACACGGTTTGCTTTTACGTTTCAGGCCAGCTCCTGCAGAAATTTCTAAGCACGAATCCTTAAGTCAGAGATCAGCTCCACAGCCCCCTTCCATTTAATCTTGAATGGACCAATCACACACAGGGTAATCTCATTAGCAATGCACAACCAGCAGACTGTAATTATGAACAAATATTTTTTGTGCAAAATTACAAAGAAATTAAAAAGAATTTAGAGTTAGATCCAAGCATATCACAGCCATGAAATGGTTGACGCATCAGGACTTTTTAATTTAGTTTTAGTACCGGGAATCGAATTCACAACCTTGTGCGTGGTAGGCAAGTGCTGTGCTGTGCTGTGAGCTAAATTGTCAGCCCTCACAACAGGATTCTTAATTTGGAGAGATAACTGATCTTCTGCTAAGACACAGGCACACTGACAAAGCACCATGGAGTATGTACAGTATGTGAATTTCCCTAGAGAGCAGAAGCTTTCAACATTTTCACAGAAAGAAGTCTTTTCATACATAAAAGGATCTAAAGACAACAAAGTAAGGGAAAGTTTAAATGGTACACGACAGAGAGGAAGCGGCCATATAAGGAGGGAAGCGAGGCTACAGTGCTGAGAAGAGTGGAGCCCTGAACGGGCCTCCTTGTCTCTAATTTCCCTTCACAGTGCTTTCCTGGTAACTTAAAGACCAGCGTGTTCCCTAACAGCCTTGCTGCACAGAGGCCTCTCTCCCTTCCCAACAACCCTTACTTTGCCCAGTTATAATCCACAAGGCCCAGCCTTCAGCCTACTAACCTCAGGAACATTTTAGGTAAGCTGACCCAATCCTTTTTGATTCTGCACACCCTGATAACTGAGTCAATGTTGCATACCACTGCCACACAATTTCTGAATTAAAAAGCTACTTCATAGGGCCAGCGAGATAGCTCAGCAGACTAAGTGCGTGCTCAGGCAAGCGCAGGGACCGGGGCTTGATCCGCGGCACTGCATGCCACCCCCCCCCCCACGGCATGCTGCACTGTCCACTCACACCAGGAGAATTGGCGCACGTCTGTAATCCTAGTTCTGGGGAGACTGAAAACAGGAGGATCACTAGGAGTCCAATCTGTATAGCGAGACCCTGTACCAAATACCCCCCCCCCAAAAAAAGCTATCAGCACCAACAAAAATACCCACTTTGTCATTTTGGTCCCTACTTAAGATTCAAAATACTGCCATTCTGGGAAACCAAGTGGAAGTGTGGGTACCTGACTTTCACAGGCCTTTGCCTCGTGGTCCCGGTTTATGTCTTCATGTGATTTCCGTATTTTTTTTTATTTTTT
>NW_004524736.1:4187942-4194313 GCF_000260255.1 Octodon degus | reverse complement strand
GTGTGTGTGTGGCCAGCTCAGCCCACCAGGGGGCGGGGCTGGCTGGCATGTGGTGCTGGGGGGTTGAACCGCGGTCCCTGATGCTTTGCCAAGCTTGTTCCAAGTAGGTGCTTTAGACCACTGAGCCATCTCTCCAGCCCCTGTGATTTCCATATTATCTCCTTTAATCCAATGAGGCCCATTTTCTCTATGCTTCCTATATGCAAGAGTCTCCCTGAGATGAGCTTCTGCTTGATTCTATCTGTACTTTTCAGGTGCACAATAAAGAAGAGCATACTATCTGGAGCTACCATTTCACCATAGTCACAAAACAGAATTCTGAAGCTGAGGTCTCCCAGGTGAGCTAAGTTAGGATGCAGAGAATGTCCATGGATTCTTTTGAAATGACAGAAAAACATATGCATGAATGTGCTTGTGTGTTCAGGCATCAGTTCTGTATGCAACTGTAAACTGTAGCATACAACTTCTAAATGGCTTTATATGCTAATCTTTATCTCTGCCATTAGACACAAGCCCTTAAAAAGGTTAGATTTTGTTCGTGATATCCATATGGTAGTTAGCAGAGAGCTATGTTCTCATTAGATAAATACGGATCTATCGGACTTGCAGGCCTGGGATTGAACCCCTAGCCACTGCGCCTGCTTGTAGGAGTTTTAATCCACTGAGCTATTTGGCCGGCCCTGCATGACAACACAGATCTATCTAGTTCACTCAAAGCATACCTGGTAAAGCCGAACAAATAAATGATGGGGAAGTGATAACCTAGAAAAGAACGCTGAAACTATTTGAAATTAGAGACATGGACAACACCGAAGTGACTGCTGAGCACCTGAATGAGGCTTGCTGGCTCTCTTGAACATGCAGTTTCATGATCTCTGCTCTGGGGCACAGGAGGTACAGCCTGGCCTGAGAGCGGAAAATAAAGCAAAATAGCCCCATGAAGCAAGCACCACAACCCCACGGAGTCCGCTGGAACTGGAGGAGATGATGAGCGTGAGTGATCAGTGAGTGGCAGCACAGCTCTGTTGACTGTAAACAATAAAATAGAAGCACAAGGCAGGACTGCAAGGAACTCCTACTCCACAGCAAAGTATAAATGGTTCAGAAGGAAGGAAAACAATTCTAACAGAAAAGGTTAAAAATCAGAAGTTAGAATGAATAACCTGTTAAATTTTCAACATAATCCTCATGGCTTCAGGGCACAGTGATGAGTATGGTGTTTCAATGTGAACCAAACACAGATCTCACACTGAAACATGGCAGCAATAAATGAGTCCTCTGGCTTTTCTACTGGTTTCCAGGCACCTGGATGAAGCAACAGGGTCTTGCCACTCAGAAAATCAGACTCAGAGCAACACAGGTGCGGAAGGGGAGGTTGGGGTGCTAAGATTATGCAGCTGCATTTTCAACAAAAATGAGAATTACTGATAAGAAAGACAGAAACGATGCGAGAACACACAGACTAGAAATGAGGAAATTGAGTCCCATGGACAAGGGAGATAGATGGGCGGACTAATGAGTCAGTAGGTATTATGAGGCAGTGAAACAAATAACAAAGAACTCCAGGTCATCCTCTCATCTAAAACTAATATAAGGAAAAAATGAAGGCATATGCTATTGTGCTAGGCATGACAACGGGTCTGCAGTGGCAGGAAAAGTAGGAGGACTATGAGCTCATGGAAGACAATAACTTACCCAATGACAGAGACAATAGAAACACAGTGGCAACAGATTAAAAATAATAAGCAACTGCTACTGGTTGCAGATTAGGATCAAAGCAATATTAGCGCTAGGCAGAAATAGTCATTAGCAGTTTAACAGCCTCTTGAAGGTGAGATTATTTAAAACTGCCTTACTGACATTGTGTTTAATAGTTTTTGCTGTCCTGCTCATAAAGTCCATCAGAAAAAAATTATAGGAAACAATGATTCATTAGCTTATCCCAAGACCCAATCTCCCTTAATGTTTTCTGACAGCTTATATAGACATACCCACCCACTTATACTTTTAAAAAATGGTATCACTGTAGAAAGTTCTGTAGGCTCATTTTTTCACTTGAAACAATAGCTAAATGAATATTTCCCTGTGTCATTAATTTCTTTCTGTCACTTTTAATAGTTGCACAGTAAATCTATCAGATGGATGCATGTTTCATAATTTAATCAATCCCCTACTGCTTCATATTTCTGTGAATACAACATTCCCACTATTATAAATAACATCATAGGGAATAACTTTTAGATAAACCGATGGGTACTGCGCTAATTATTTCCTTAGGATAAATTCATGGAAATGGAATTTTATGTCATAAAGTAGTGATGGTGAACCTTTCAAAGTGTTCAATGACACATACTGCCCACTGTGGCATGAGTACCATACGTTTGCCACCACCATCACAGGACAAAGGAGTAGGGCTGTATTTCTTTTGCATCTCTCTTTCCCAAAGCAAACCAGATTGAATACACCTGCCTCATGGACTCTTCCTTGTGAACTCCCCTTGGATTTGCATGTCTTAGGCAAACATGTATTTCCACTTCTGTGACTGTATTTGCACTTATCTACTGGTTCACCCACAACACCACTATATTATGGATTTTTCTAACACTCTTGACAAAAAGAAAACTTAAATATGGCTCTCGATTGAGTGATAAGCAATAGTTCTTTGACATACAGTTTGAAAAGTGGCTTTCCAATGTGAGCTACCCTGACTTGGTGCTGGAAAAGATCCACTGCCACCTTCTTGAGATATGGCTCTGGGAACTTGGGAGCCAAAGCAAGAGATATGGGAAATAATCCTCAACTTCTGGGCACAAAGCAGGAAGGGGGAGTCAGAGACAGCTTGAGATAAAACAGAAACGCACAAGGGACTTAAAAAGAAATTGAGATGCAAAGAGTCCAACAAATGAAAGCAAACTATGAAGCGGATTTTCCCTTCACAAGCAGCTGTAAAACTCTGGGCATTGGTGTATCAGTGATTAATTATTTGAATTATCCTCCTCCTAAGAGATTTCCAAGGATTATAACAAAAGCAGGATAGGGATATACCTAATAGAGGCTCAGCTCTCAGATCCACTCAGCCACGTGACACTGCAGAGGAGCCAAATCAAGCTAGCAATGCATCTCAAGATGATTTCACATAAAATTAGCCAGGAGCTGGTAGAGGCTACTCACATGGAATGGAATGGAATTAAGGATCCTTCATAAAAGATGAAGAAGAGACAGGATCCTAGGAGGAAAAAGAGCCAGGATGTGCTACAGAAATTCAAAGCTTGTCCATTCCACGCCTTGCTCTCCGTTACTTACAACCATGACTATAATACCAATCATAACAAAGATTAAGTGATTAATTTGCCATGGACAGATAATTTGATTTGTATTATGGTGGTCAAGAATTGTTTACATCAGCAATTCTCAACTTCTATTGTGGGTCAGAACTACCTGAAGAATATGTTGAAAAGAGATGGGACAGGGCAGAGATACAAAAATTAACTTTTTAAAAACAAGTTCCCAAAGTGACAATGATGTCTGGGAATCATTAGTTTATTTTATCTCTCATGTTGTGGAGAATCATTAGTTTAAAAAGTCAAGTTACAAAACATTCATTTAGGGAAGTCAAAGGTCAAGTAAAATCATTTTACTGTTACGATTTGTCTTGGGTTGCAGTTAAATTTCTAGAATTATAATCTTCAAAATTCTCAAACATTTTTGGGCTTGTGTGAAAAAGAGCAAGAGACTTAGCCAAGAGGACAGTTAGGTGGGAGAGAGTGGACAAGCTGTTCTGAACACACACATTCATATTTAGAGCTGACTATACTTGGTAGGGGAACACCCACTACAGCCAAGTTGTCTAGAAAGGTTAGTCTAGCACAATTTTGTTGGAAAGAATACAACCAGCGCAGACTGTAATGATTACTGTAATGATCAGGCAAGGAAGATTTCTGGTTTAACACTTGACCATGACCTGTAGAACACGCCCTCCTCTCCATCTTGGTACACAGGCTAGCACATAAAGCTGCTGAGATCCAACTGCACCCCAGGCCCCACAGTCATCAGCTCTCACAGCTTGCCTATGTCAGATGGAACTGGGGGAGGGGAGGGAAGAGGGGAGCGCAGAGGAAGTGAACAGATCCTCTTAATCCCTGAAGGAGAAACTCTTTGGAAATGGAGACATTATATAGCTCTCCAGAAGTGGCCATTTGTGCTGCCTTAAATGCAGATTGATTACTGCTATTTGGATGTTGAGTGCATCATCTTTCTGAAGAAAGGGAAAAAGCTAAATTTCCCCACATTCAGCTGTGTCGTCAAATCACTTCCCCACACCAGCTCTTATAATGCATTTTCCTGTTATCACAGCCATTTGCAATAGCTGAGCTGCCCTGCTCCCAACAGTGAGCACTCTCTCCACCTCCCAACACGTGCCGAATCCAATTAGCAACCTCATGACTGTGACACCAAACTACAAGTCCAAAATGCAGCAGGGCTGAACATCTCCAGAGTTAAAAAAGAAAGGAAACCAGGAGGACATTTAGGAGAAAGGCCAGTCCTTCTCTGTGCTGGTTTCCAACCTGCACTGGCATGAGGAAATGAGGCTGGGTGAGGAGGGCAGAAGTTAATTCACCTGACTCCTCCTTTCTCTGATGCCTAAGCTAAAAATCCTTTTTTTTTTTTTTTTTCCCAGAACTGGGGATTGAACTCAGGCCCTTGCACTTGCCAGGGAAGTGTTTATTCCACTGAGCCATCTCCCCGGCCCCTAAAAATCCTACAGTACCCCGGTGTTACAGGGTCTACGATTAAACAGGGAAAAAAAGAAAAACTTCAACTCAAAAAGCCCTGTTAACACTATTCAGGTAGGTTCAAGTTTTACTCAAAGGGAATTTTCAAAGAGAAAAATCTTGGTTTATTTAAAGCTGTACCATTAAACTATTGAGAAGATAAGAACAGAGGCTGAACAGAGAAGATGAACTTCAGGGAGATCCTCTCATGGGAAAATTTAATAGAAATGAGAGATGGAATAAAGAAGATGTAAGGCAAGCAGTGTTAATAGGCAAAAAAAAAAAAAAAAAAAGGAAGGGCTAAGAAAACAGGTAAGAAAAAAGAAGAAATAGGAAAAACAGCAATATCCAGAGGTACTATTAAAATTATTTAGTGCCTTTCCCTCTGAGATTGTATGCTTTGTAAAGGGCTGAATCATATATATATATATATATATATATTTCACCACTATTATCCCATATACCTGGGAGCCAAGATACACTCAAGAAAATGAGGGTAAAGAGAAGAAGCTAATGAAAAGGCATTACATACAAGACAGACCAGCTCTGAACAGTGGTCCCCAAGAGAAGAAAGATGTATTTTCTTGGGTAATGGGTTTATCCACACAATCTATACCCTGTTATTGAACATATCAGTTTTAAAATTTCTAAACAAGCATTTGCAGAGAACTCGCTCAAATTCCATACCAATTTTCTCAATGGACTGATAGTAATGAAATTTGCTTCTTCTTAGGACATGTAACAATTCAGAACTGTGCCAAACTGACTTCTTCCATTCAGAGCCATAAAATCCCCACAACCTTCTATGTTGGGCTTCAAATCCAGGCTTTGCACATAGTAAAGAAGCACTCTGCCACAGAGCTCATCCCTAGCCCAAGTAGTACCTTTTACTTTAGCAACAGAAAGTAATGGTGAGGAATTCTTCATAATCTCTTCAAAACCAGTATGTGAATGTCAGCACAACTGAGGATGGGGATATAAATATAGGACCCTCAAAAGTGTCTCTTTTTTGACTTTTTTTTTTTAATTTTACTTTCTCTAGTTTAGGTCATTTTTTTCTTATTTATATTTTATGGAAAAACGTCCTTATATGTCAGAAAAATTGTACAGCTATTCTGGCTAAGTCAACAGTATAAGACTAAGAACACTTCCTTCCCAGTAGGTCTGAAAACACTTTGGTGGCTGGTGTGCTTGGGGAGGAGAATCACAAATTCCAGCTTGGGCAACTTAGTGTGACTTTGTCTCTAAAACAAACAAAAAAGGGTTGGGGATGTAGCTCAGTGTGAAGGCTCTGGGTTCAATCTCCAGTACTGCAAAACAGCAACAAAATATCACCAAAATCTATTTGCAAGCAACTGTTATAAATGCATGGAAGCTGGTAAACCCTCGGTGGTCCCAGAAACTGTACTACCAAGTGAGATACTCAATAGGAGCTGTATGCTTCGGAATAATGATCACTGATACTGGCTCGGAGTTACCACCAGCACACAGCCTACTGGTCAAACTCTGTGATGAAAATTAATGCACAGTTTTCCTACAGGTTCAGGCAGACAGAAGTCTCCAATAGGTGGGTGCAAAGCAAGACTAATGGCTATTGGG